>NW_023270374.1:36129447-36162514 GCF_011800145.1 Mirounga leonina | reverse complement strand
AACCAACTGAGCCACCCAGGCGCCCCTGAGCTTGGACTTTTAAAAACCACCCGTCCCCTTGCCAGCCGAGCCCCACCTTTGTGCAGGCGATTGCATGTGCACACATGCATACACACACACACACACACACACTGTCTCTCTCTCTCTCTGTCTCTCTGTCTCTCTCTCATACCACGCTCGCTCTCTCGCTCTTTGGGGAGAAAGGACTTCTCCACGGTTTCAGTGAATTCACTGCTTCCCGGTCCCCCGCCCCAGGGAGCCGCTTGGAGCATCGTCCTTGTCCTTGTCGAATTCCAAAGGTAGCTTAGCAACAGCACCATCCGCAGAGTGAACCCCGGGCGCCCAACAGTAACCTATTTTACAAGCTCCTTCTCCATCACTCACCGCCAGGCTCCTGTCGGCACCCGCAGGAACCGCTGCGGCCCGTGGTTGTCGCCTCAGCCTCAGCATCCGAGGCTCCCTCCCTGGTCCTGCTCCCTGGGCAGCCTGGCCCGCCTCTTCCCCTCACCTGCCCCCAACTCCCACCCTCAAAGCAACCTCCCAGATTTCCATACAGTCTGGGTACTTTGACTAATCCCTTTTCTGAACTGTAATTTCCCCTGAGGCTTCTGTCAGCTGGATGTGGATTTTGTAGGATTTTTTAATTTTTTTTTTAAAAAGATAGAATTATGGGGTCAGCACTTATGACCAACTCCTGTGGGCGGTGAGATCTATTTTAGATATACAGCAGGATTAAAGTGGGGAGGAGAGCAGATTTAATTAAGTTGCTAATATTTAAAGAAAATTGATGAACTCCTCGTTTACCAGAAGCACAGGCGTGAACAGACCCCTCATTCCGGGGGAGGCTTTTTATTTGATTTGCTTTCCATTTAAATCCTGGACTCGTTTTATTTGCGTAGCTGCGCTGTCCGTTTAATTGTCTTTAATAAGGAAAACGTACCTCTGCTCGCATTTAATTTTGATTTAATTAGGAGGAAGTAATTAATGGCCTCGTAAATCCCATTTTTCAGTTCCCCCCGGGATGAGAAACCATCACTCTTGTGTTTTTCACGTTGTTTATGATCCAGGGCTGGGACCTGCGGAGGGGTAATCTCCTCTGGGGCTGTCCACACTTGATGGCAATGGATAGAACCCAGGATGTGGAATCAGGCTTCAGGATCACCCCTTGATGGCTAGTGTGTGACCTCACAGGCCCTCTCTGATCCTCAGCTTGCCAACCTGTGCAGCAGGGAGGGAATAACCTCTGATTGGCAAATTCCTAATGGGACATCAATGAGGTTGCAGTAAAGGGTCTAGAAGTGTGTCTAGTGACTCTTCTCTCTAGTCTAGCTCATGTGTACCTGGGATTTAACAGTGACTGGATCCTCCAGAAACCCCAGAAGGCAGGTGGGGTATTTTAGTGACTGTTATATATTTCATTCTTCATTTATTTGATATGTTTGGTGCCATGCCTTGTGCTGGGTGCTGGGTAGAAGGAAACAAACAGCCATATGCTTGGTCCTCAAGGAGCTCACATCTCACACTTGCACATGTATATACTCTAACACACACACACTCTTTCTCGCTTCCCCCATATTTTCTCTGCAGGCCTACTCAGGACACCTATGTGTGCCAGGCATGGGGAGTTCAGACAGGCATGAATCAAAGTTAGTACACACCCCTGAGGCCCAGGACAGCTAGGGAGACAGATGTGCAACACTGAGGTGTTATGGGGGAGTGTGGAGCAGAAGGGAGTGTGCATGGGGCAGGACGAAGGCTCTTCAACCAAACGACGTGGGGGTGGGGGAGCACCTAAGAGGACTGCCTGAAGGAGGAGACAAGCCCAGTTTAAAAGACAAGAAGGTACTAGACGATGCCCTTGTCTCTCCAATGGGTCAGGATTTCAGCCTATGGTCTTGTGTCAGGAGATGGGGGATGAAGTGGGTGACCCTCAGTCCCTCCTGAGCCCAGGGTGGGAAAAGTAGAGGGCACTGATCTGCACTGAGCACTTACATCGTGCCAGGAGTTTCCACACATTATCTTATGAATCGTTGGAAGGCGTGGGAGCCATATCGTATCCTTTACAAATGAGAAGACTGAGGCTCAGAGAAGGGTAGCCTCTGGCTCAGGGCCATGCCACAGGCCAGCGGCAAAGCCTAAGCTGGCACCCAGCTGTTCCTGATCCCGAAGCCCATTGTCTCTCCTGATTTGTGATTTGCAGTCCTTTTCCAAATGATGAAGTAGAGGCCCAGGTAGAAGAGGCCACCCAGGACTGTGGCCGGCACAAGGCAAAAGGTGTGTCCAGGCCTCTCCCCCAGCCAGACTGACAGACTGCAGAGGCTGCAGAGGGACAAACTGCACTTTGGAGTCAAACAGACGTAGGCCTAGCTCAGTGTCCTCACCTGGAAAAAGGGGATACATCCACGTGCGCTCCGACGTTCAGTTAGATTTCTGCAGAGGCCCCCAACACACCTGGCACGTGGTAGGCACTCCATACACAAGAGCGCTGGCCTCCAGCCCCTACTCACAGCTGAGCGTCTTGGGAAATGTCCTTCTGGGGCTAGAGACACAGGCACACCCTCTTCATTCCAGAGCCAGGACCCACGCGGGCAGGGCAGACGGCCCCCGCCCAGCCCAGCCCCACAGCTCGCAGCTCGAAGCTCCCGCCCCCACCTCCACCCCCACCCCAGCCCCCACACCCCCGCCCTGGCGTTCAGCTCTGTCTGACTCTGCAGTCCCCAGAGAGTGGCCACTGGGCCAGCGCATGAGCACTATGTCATCCGTCACTGAAGAAGAACATTGGTGACATCACCGCTGTCTTCCACTCCCTCCTCCCCGCTCCTCACTCATGAGTGATCCCTGTCCGGGATGTGAGTAAGGTCTGCAGGGACGTGATAGAGACCCAGGGAGCAGAAAGGGAAGGCAACAATGGCCTACTGAGGGTTCAGGCCATTACAAACATGCTCTCATTGAATCCTCACCACACCTGTGCCAGGGAGGGCTTGATCTGATTTCTCAGGTGGGAAAGCAGAAAAAAATGAACAAGCCCATGATCACAACATTAGTGTGATGGAATCAGGAGATTGGCTTCCTGAACTAGGCTGTGAGACACAGCAGGTTACTTCCCCTCTCTGCATTTCCGTTTTCTCATCTGAGAAATGGGAAGAATCATGTTTCATAGGGCAGCGATGAAAACTGATAAGATTATCGCTGTTAAGCATCCCCCCACGTGGTGTCTATCCCACCCATGGCTTGGCGGTGTTTGCTGACTGTGTAAGCAGACGCCGGGTCTGATTGGAAAGTGGGTGAAGGCACTGGAAGAGGGAGCAAGTTCACCCTCTCCTATCCCCACGTCCCCTGGGCCAAGGTGGAAGGAAAGCATAAACAGCAAACAGGAGAGACAGGTCTCCTCATCCCCAGCATTGCCAATGATTCAGGGCTGACGTCCTGAGATAATTTTATTAGGGGCATTAAACTGAGTTATGAGGTTTTTACAATCCAGCCACTTATGAGAAATCTATTAACAGTAACTGGACAGGAAGAAGGCTTTTCAGTGGAGCCCAGAACGGGCATTAATTGGGGCAATCTATAACAGGACGGGGACCCGGGAAGGTTCCACCAGACGCCTCCATTTACTCCCCGCAATTTCTGCTGAGAATCAGCAGACTCGCCAAAAAGAGAGAGATGCCCATTAATCGGCTAATGAAATATGAAAATGTTTATGGGCCATTCAATCTTCCAAATGGCACTTCTATAATCCACCTTTCAGACACAGAGTTCCACCAGCAGAATTTATACCCAGGCTCCTCCTGCGTGGCAAGGGGTGGGTGGGCTTTCATCCCCCTTCGTGACGACTTCATTGGCACCTGTTGTCCTGCTGAGTGGGCTGGGGTATGTGGCATCCTGACCTGAAAGGGGCCTTAGGGATTCTGTCACTCACACTCCATCTCTACGGAAGCTTAGAGCGGAGCAGGGACCCACCCAAGGTCACCAGCTTCATCGGACGCTTTTCCCTCTGCTTAGAGCCGCCTCAGAAATGTGGGCATCGGAGGATCAGAGCCAGTCCAACTAGTGCATGTCAGAGACCTAGGTGTTTCTGTTTGGGAGAACAGTCTTGCTACTGCTTTCTTGCCTAAGAGATCTCGGTTCAGTGAAAACAGCCGGGGATTTGGAGCCTGTCGGTGGCTGGATTAAATCCCAGTTATATATAGCTAATATTTAGTAAATAACATAATAGTAACGATAGCTACCATTTATTGGACACTTATTATGTCTCAGGCAGGGCTGATTTTCAGCTAGTACATACCAGTGTCATTGTGCCAGTTGTTAAGATAGTGAAAAAGCTCCCCCCCACTGCGGTGAATGGTCTTTCTCCTCTCCCTCACCCCAGTTCCCTCAGCTCCCCCGACCTCTCTCCGTGACCCAGCAGCCAGAGGGTCCTGCCTGGCCTGGCCAGGGTCCTGCTGAGGTAGGACTCTGTGGCAGGGCCCCTGCTGGGCTGGCTGGTAGATGTCGCATGTCCCGCGTGCCAGGCAGGTGCTAGCGCCTTCTATAGACTTTAAACTTTAGGTAAGTCCATGAATGGCTTAGCACGGCGCCTGGCATGGAGCAGGTGCTCCTTCAATGTGCCTTTCCTCCCCGCTCCCTTCACTCCCCGTCCCCACCAAGCTCAGAGTCTGGGGGCTGGGGTCGGACCCATAACTCAGAGTGGGGTCAGAGACAGCCATTTGGAAGCTTGATAGAAAGGCAAACTCCGAGGCCCCGCCCCGGACCCACTGACTTTCCTCCCTGCCTCCCCAGATCCACTCGGACTCCGACGAGGGTGACGGGGCCATCAAGTACACCATCTCAGGTGAGGGCGCTGGGACCATCTTCCTGATCGATGAGCTGACGGGAGACATCCATGCCATGGAGCGCCTGGACCGGGAGCAGAAAACTTTCTACACACTGCGGGCTCAGGCTCGGGATCGTGCCACCAACCGCCTGCTAGAGCCCGAATCGGAGTTCATCATCAAGGTGCAGGACATCAACGACAGCGAGCCCCGCTTCCTGCACGGCCCCTACATTGGAAGTGTGGCCGAACTCTCACCCACAGGTGGGTGGCAGGCTGAGCCAGGGGCTAGGGTGAGGGGAGCCGCCGGGTTCTGAGGGAGAGCCTGCGGCGGGGACTGGCTGATAATCTGGGGAGATGCGAGAGGGACAGGAGCTGCTGCCCCAGGCAGGGGGTAGAGGCATGAGCCCAGGTGCCCACACGGGCTCAGGCATAGTGATGACACGGTCACAGCTGCACACATGACCTCAGACACATACATGGACACCGTCCCCACGTGGACATGGGCCTCCGGGCGGCCATAGCAACACCCTTGGGCATGGGCACCCCCACAGGCCCAGCCCCACTTACAGGCGTGGGCACAACTGAACACGGGCACGCCTACAGCTGGGAAGAACAGGAGTGGCACACAGCTGGAACGAGGCCCAAGCGCACATCCAGACACGGCCTCACACCCGACAGAGCCTCATACAGCGCCCCTCGGGAAGCAGCCCCACACGCCGATGGAGCTTACGCACAGACACGGTCACCTACAAAGCCACAGGCCAAAGCCACCAACACACGTGCCCCGCCCGGGGCCAGGCTTCCCCAGAGTGTAGCCACAACAGGGATGAGCAGTCACAGAGGCCACAGCATCCAGACAGCTTCGTTCCCTGCCCAGGGGAGACCCCAGTACCCCAAAGCCCAGCCCCCTGGGAACAGGTCCACAAAGACGCCTGAGCCCCAGACGCAGGCCAGCTGCACGTAGCCGGGTACGGCCACTAGCGTGCAGGGGCGCTGGGGACGCGCCATGATACAGGTAAACCGGGAGCCCACACACCAGAACCTCCACGTGCGAGAAGACCTCAGGCGAGGCCATACTCCAAAGCTCACCCCCACATAGCAGCGGGACACTGAAGCGGAAGGTTGGATGAATATGCCCGCTCCCACGGTGGGGCCCACTTCTCCCCGGGGCTCCTGGGAGAAGCCGGAGTCATGGCCAAGGGGCACAGCCATCTTCTTCCACACAGGGTTGGCCCAGGCACCCGGTCGAGGGCTCAGGGCTGCCCCTCTCTGGGCCTTCCAGTCCGACTAGTGCATGTCAGAGACAGGGGGTGTCTGAGCTCGTGGGAGAGGGTGCAGTCAACCCCCGCGTCCCCAGATTGGGCTAAATCTGGCAGATTGGTGGGTAGAGAGCCGGCAGCCAGCGACGGAGAGGAGGAAGTGGACCAGAGATACGGGTGGGCACAGAAGGACGGTGGGAGGACAGGGAACAGTGAGGGCAGGGATGTGGGTGCAGGCTGGTGCACACACACGCAGAGGTGCACACGTCTGCCTGGTGTGCACATGCGTTCACACATGCGTGCGTGCATGTACATGGCTAGTCAAACGGCACTTTAAGGCCTGTGCATGCATATGACATGCTATGTGTCTATTTGAGTGTATCCGTTTATTCATTTGACAAGTGTATAGGAAGACCTACTATGTGCTGGGCACTGAGAACGTGGCATTAAAGAGACAGACAAGCCTCCCTCTCCAGAAGGGTACCTTCTGGCTGAGGAAGACAGGCAGTAAGCGAGTAAACGAGCAGATCATTGGGCTGGGAAGGCTTCTCTGAGGAGGTGACGTTGAAGTGGAGACCTGAAGAAAGTGAAGGGTGGGCCCTGGGGGAAGAGCATTCCAGGCAGAGGGAACAGTACCTGCAAAGGCTACAAGGAGAAGTGGAGAGGCAATCAGATTGTGCAGCCCTGGGGAGCATAGTCAGAGCTTTGCTTTTTACGCTGAGCAAGCTGGGCAGTCAGCGAAGAGTCTTGTTCAGAAGAGTGACGTGGTCCGACTTAGTTTTAACAGGATCCCATGCTGTTCTGTGAAGATCAGATGGTGGCAGGGTTGGGGTATGGGGCAAGGACAGAAGCAGAGGAGTATATTGTAATTACCTAGGTGGGAAATGATGGTGGCTTGGAACAAGGTGGGGCCAGTAAGGGTAGTGAGAAGAGGTCGACTTTGGGGCATATTTTAAAAGTAGAGCTGAAAGCATTTGCTAATGGATGGGATGTGGGGTGTGAGAGAAAGACAATTCAGGGATGGCTACTGAAGTGTTGACCTGGACAATTAAATAGATAGGATTTCCATTTGCTGAGACGGGAGGAACAGCAGATCTGGGGATGGAGGGAAATCAGGAGTTTGGTTTCAGTCGTGCTAAGTTGAAAATACTTATTAGACAGCCAAGTAGAGATCTTGCAAAAGGCACTTCAATATACAGGTACAGTGGAGAGACCATCGGAAGTTGTCAGTAGCAAAGACCCACAGACTTTCAGAGCCTAGTGATTACTTAGAAATCAGTTTTGCAAATGGGGGAAACTGAGGCTCAGAGAGGCGGTGATGTGTCCAAGGTCACACAGCAAGTTAGGGGCAGCTCAAGCCCCTGACGTCCCCCCATCCATCAGCCCCTACTCACTGATTCAAACCCTGGCCCTGTGTCTCTTCATCCCAAATGGATCTTTTCCACATGGAAAAGGCCAGAAAGGTGACACGAGGTGAGGCTGGAGAAGGAAGCAAGAGCCATACTTGAAGGACTTGAGGGAAGCATGGAATCTGGGAAAGGCTTAAGCAAGGGAGACAACCAAGTGCAAAGGTCCTGAGGTGCATTTTAGAAAGCTCCCTCTACTACAGTTTGGAGAACAGGTGGGGACAGGGGACTCCAGAGGGAGGTACCCGCCAGGTGCTCGTCCATCACTTCACTCTCACTTCAACTCTGAGAAGTGGCGGGATTGATGGTGGCATCCCCATTGAACAGATGGGAACACTGAGGCTCAGAGGGGAGAAAATGTGCCCACCGTCACATAGCAAGTCAGTGACTGAGCAAGTCAAGGCTTGGCTCCTAGACTGTTGGAGTGGCAAGAGTCCTTGCGTCACACTTGGGGGAACTGAGGCCAAGAGAAGGGCAAGGACACATTCAAGGTCACCCAGATTGTAGGAGGCAGAGCCAGCCCCCAGGTTCATGAGTATCAGTCAGCCTGAGGAGCTCCTGCCCTGCCTCACCTCCCTCTCCCAGCCCACTGACTCTGACATTCAGCTCAGGAAAGAGTCAGGCATTGGATTCAACTTGGACAGGCCAAGGAACCCAGGAAGGGGGAGGGAGGAAGCAGAAATTAAATTAGTTTATTTCATTTAAGCAACCTTTTGAAGAGGAAGCAAATCTGACACCAGGGTGCTTGCGGAGACTCCAGGCAGCTTTGAAAATCAGTCACAATGACTGAGCCTCCTGATCTGGGCTGAGGAGGGCGGGGCCAACAGGCGGCACTGGGGTCTGGGCAGCTTCGGAGATCAGAGGGAGCAGGGACACAGCTTGGGACATGAAAGGCAGCAGTGCTCGCAAATTAAACCACTCACAGCTTAAAAAGGAAGGGAAGTGCGCCGGGGGCCTCCGATGAGCCACGCTTCTGAGGAGGGGCACGCCAACCAAGCTGAGCCTAATGCAGTGAAGCAGGTCCTGCAGTGGACAGTCAGGAGGCCTGGCTCCCTACACAACCTTGGGCGAGTCCCTGCCTCTCTCTGGGCACCAAGTTCCCTCCGAAGCATTGAAGGGGTTCATTCATGCAACAGATATTTACTGAGTGTCTACTCTGTGTCAGGCACTGTTCCAGGCATTGGGGATTCTTAGGAAGCCTACATGCAGAGCAGGGAGAAGACAGGAAAGAAATAAACAAGCCAATATGTTATAGGCCCTGTGGTGTAAGTGCTGCGAAACCAAGGGAAATTGGCATTATACTGGGGGAGTGCTATTTTAGATAGAGGTGTCAGGGAGGGCCTTTGTTTACAAAAGAGGACATTTGAACAAAGAGCTGAAGGAACCAAGGAGCTCTGTGAAACAGTGGTTCTCATACTTGATTGTGCATCCACATTACTTGGAGGGCTTGCTAAAATACAGATTGATGCCCTTTCCCCCCCAGGGTTTCGGATTCAGCCAGTCTGGCTATTAGAAATGTTTGCATTTTTAATAAATTTCATGGTGATGCTGCTGTTGTTGGCTCAGGGACCACACTTGGAGAATCACTAAGCTGGAGGAAGGATGTACAGGCAGAGGGAACAGCAAGTGCAAAGGTTCTGAGGCATAGTGTGTTTGTCAGGTTTGAGAAATAGCAAGGGGTCAGTGTGGGTGAAGAGAGGAGTAAGTGAGGTGGGGAGTGTCCAATGAGATCGAAAGAGATACTGGAAACTGGATCATGTAGGGCATGGTAACCATTGAAAGGATTTCTGTTGTACTCTGAGTGAGATACAGAATCAATGAGTGATGTGATCCAACTTATACTTTTAAAGGCTGACTTGTTGGCCACCGAGTTGAAAATGGACTATAAGCGACAAGGTTGGAAGTAGGGAGATCAGTGAGGAGGCAGCTGCAATCATGCCGGCAAAGGTAATGCTGACTCTGACCAGCGTAGGAGGTGAGAAGGTATGGGATTCTGGATGTATGTTGAGGGTAGAGCCAACTGGGCTTGTGAGGGACTGGATATGGGGAGTGAGAGAGAGACAAGGCAAGGATGATGTCGACATGTGTGGCCTGAGCAACTGGATGGATGGAGCTGCCGAAATGGGGAATGCTCCAGGAAGAGCAAGATTACAGTGCAAAATTAAGACTCTTGGGCATGTCAAGATTGAGATGTCTACTAGAAATCCAAGTGGAGTAGTCAAGGGGAGAGTTGGGTTTCTGTGTCTGGAGGTCAGGAGCATGAACAGGGTCAGAGATACAATTTTGAAAGTCATCAGCAGAGAGAAGGAACTCAAAGCTGAAGGCTAGATGAAACCAACAAGAGAGTGAGTTTTGAGACAAAAGAGTTAGACTAGAAAATATCTTAATGTTGGGGGCACCAGACCCCTTCCGACCAGTATCACAACCTGACCAGTGGACAGCAAGATTTCACAGGGCTTTCATGCCCAGTTCAACTCTACCTACTTATTAATGCCAACTATGTATAAGTCGATATGCTTGGCCCTGTTGAGGTTACAGAAATGAGAAGTTCAATCCAACACACATCTATTAGCCACTACTTTATTCCGGGCACTGCAGGGGGTGTAAAGATAAGTAATTGAATTAAATCCACAAATATTTATTAGCACCCATTATGTACAAGGCCTCCAGTGTACTTGGCTCTGTAGGGATTGCAAAGATGAGTCACCTAACTTAGCAAACATTTATTAGCACCTACTTTATATATAGCCCCAAGGGGATAGAAAAATGAGCAGTTGCTTTCAATTCAATAAACGTGTATTGGTGCCTACTGTGTACATGGCACTTTGCTAGGGATGTGGGGGTTGCAAAGATGAGCAAGACCCTCCCCTGACCTCAAAGTGGTGGCAGATCAGTTTCACCTCTAGGGCCAACTCTCGTCAATTGGTAGTGACCGTAGGGTTGTGTTGAGAAGGAGTCTGAGGACCCCCATTCAAGTTCAGGAGAAAATGATGCAATCAATTAGTGATGTTTGCTGCGAGCAAGGCAAGAGAATGGGGTGGTTCGTTTGGCATAGGATTGGCATTGTTGGACCATGGGATTGGGGCTCAACAGGCTGTGGAAATGGGCAGGGGCTCTGCCGGAGCGGGGCTCCCATGTATACCAGTTTCTCTGTGAGCAGCATCTTTAGTAGACGGAAAAGGGTTGTTTGTAGTATAGCCCGCACTTCTTGGGACACTTACTAAATAATAGCCATCAGCCAACACTGCTTTCACAGAGCTATTTCCCTTTATTCTCAACAATCCTGGGGAATAAGCAGGGCAGGTATTACTGTCCTCATTTAACCAACGAGAAAGTAAATGCAGAGAGAGTTAAGTAACTTGCCTGAGTTTCCAGAGCTTGACCCAGAACCCGGAAGCAGAACCCAAGCCACTCACCTCGGCTTGTGTGGGCAACGGCCATGCACAGGGACTTTGCAGCTTGCAAAGCACTTTCACACCCCTGATCTCATTTCAACCCCTGGAGCTCTCGGGTCAAGTGTTAACATGCCCATTTCATAGCGGGAGAAACTGAGGCTCATGAACAGAAGGAGGTAAAATTGGAAGAGCACGCTATCTGATTGCTGAATCCAGTGCTTGGTGGGGGACGGGGCAGGGAGGAAAGGAGGAAGACAGGAGGCAGTGCATTCCCCAAGGGTCTCATTGGGGAAGGCAGCAACCAGCTGGGAGCCTCTGATTGTCCTGTCTGCAGCCAGAGAGAGTATACCTCAGCAGCCCTCAGGCCCAAGCCAGGAATCAATTGCTGGCCTCTGCAGAGACAACTTCTAAAGATGTTTTTAATTAAAGTCCAGGAAGATCTATATGTGCAATATCTCCTTGCCTAGCAACGGCACTGGCTCTCACCACCCAGGATCGGGGGGGAACAGGACAGGAGATTTCTGGTGGGGAGAGGTGGCAAGGAAGAGCAGAGGCCCCGGCCCTCAGGAGTCATCCCCATGGCCCAGGGAATCTGGACAGCGAAGACTGGATCCATGCCTTTCTTTGTCGTTTCCATCAACAAATTATTCAGCAAGCACAAGCATCTTCTCTAAGCCAGGCCCTATGCCTACACAGCAGTGGGTAAAAAGGTGACAGAGCCACCATCCTGCCCACAAGGGTCTAGCACACAGTGGGTGCTCCGTAGATGTAGGGTGACTGAATGGAACCGAATTATAAGCAAAAAATGTTTGCTTTCTGCAACAGGCAGAGGGATGCTATTCCAATACTTACAATGTTGCTATCCCAAACAAGGTGACCAGACTACTTACTAGAGGGTCCCATTTAAATGTGGAAAGGACAGAAGAGCATAAGGGTCTCAGATTGGCGTGGTAGGAGAGTCCTCTCTCTCAGGGGGACAGATTAGATCCCACACACATTCATGGGTGAGTCCATGGCTGGGATCTATGAGGAGAAAGTGAGGGGACAGCGTCCCAGAGGTCACTGGAGACTGGAGAAGCGTGTTTGCAACGTAGGGCACACTTATCCCATTGAGCCAAAATTGCTTCTTCTCTGTGTCCCCCCTCCCACTCTCTCCCACTCTCCTCTTGCTTAATATGTATCTCTGCCTGTCTCTGTTTCTATATAAGTCTACTTTCTGACTTTATCTCTGCATTTCTACCTCTTTCTGTCACATTCTGTGTTCCACTTTCTCCCTGTCTCTATGTATCTCTGCCTCTCTGATGCTCATCTCTCTGTCTCTGTCCTAATTTCTTCCCATGTATCTGGGTATCTGTTTTCCCACTTTCTCCCTGCCCATCTCTCTGAATCTCTGTCCCTCTGTCCCTTGTCTCTCTTTCTCTGACCCGCTTTCTAGCCCTGTCTCTTAGTGCCACCTTCTCTGTCACTTGTCTCTGGGCCTGCCTCCTACCCCTCCCTTCTGACCTCCCCCCCCCCCCCCCCCCCGCAGCCATGTTCCTGCATCTCCTGCATATCATTAGGCTGCCCTGGCTGGGCAACCGGAAGCTGTGGAGGCCAGCCCAGTGAGCCAGCATTATAAGTGATGATCAAAGAGGGAGTTGGGAGGGAGAGTTTGAGAAGGCGTTGGTTTCCCATGTAATCTGAACGTTCCCAGGGACTCGACAAGTGGTTTTTAATTTTTAATAGAAAGCATTCCACGCAGTTCTGGCAGCAGCAGGGGGTGGGGCTCATTTTTTATAAATGTTTGAGAAGCTAAATGTGAGCTGAGGGTTTCCCCAGGCCCAGCAGGGCAGCAAAGGGAGGTAGGGAAGAGGCACGATGGTAATAATTACAAACATCTTCATAATAATGACACTTGGTCACCTCATTTGAAGACTCTGTTCTTTTCCAAAGTGCTTCATCTCTTTCATCTCATTAAAGGGCCTCCCTCATCCAGGGAGGCCAGGAGGATGAAGTCTTATCTCCATTTTACAGAAGGGGCACTGAGACCCAGTCAGGTCAGTTTTCCCGCAGCCACAGAGCCCAGGAGAGGGCTGGGATGACTTCAGTCCTGGAGCTCCCCTCCCCACAGCACCACTTCCTCCCTGAGCCAATGGGGGCTCATCCTAGGGGCTCTGGAGCCCTGGTCTGGGCAGCAGTTGGACCTCTCAGATAGCAAAGACAAGAGACAAGAAAGGAAAGAATTCTGGCTTGGGAGCCAGGCCATGGGTTCCAATTCTGGCCCCATGACAAACCATGTCAGAGTCACCCAGATAAACCAGAGATGAGGGGTGGGCATGACCCCTCCCTACTGATACGAGTGCCCAGGCATTTCCTACTCCAGGCCAAGGGCACAGCCCCAGAGACTTTCTGACCAGGCAGAGAGACAAGAGAGGAATAAACCCCTGAGCACTGCTACATGCCCAACTTTACCAGCCGTGTAAATCCATCATTTCTAGTCCTTGGAGCATCCCTGGGAAGCAGAGGGGCCCCCTCTAGACTAAAGGCGAGGAAAAAGGTCAAACAGGGACAAAGACTTGACCAAAGGCACAGAGTGAAGAAGCAGTGGGATCTGAACCCAAGACTCTCTGATGCCAAAGCCCACCCAGTCTCATCCCCTGGCAGGAGAGTCTGACATCTCATACTGATTTTGCCTGGGAGGAGCACTGCTGACTTGGTGGCATGTGTTGTCCTTGCTTCTTCCTTCCTGTTGTCGGTCTCAGTACCGGCACAGTGAGTCCAGGAGGGTGACATACTGGCTCCACACACCTGGGCTGCAATCTTTCCCTACCACTTACTAATGATAGAACCTGGGGAAAGTCACTGAGCAGAGGCTCAATGACTCAGTTTCCTCATCAGTTCAATCAGGGGTTTGGTCGGTTATTAGCCTGGGATGCACTTTAGAATCACTGTGGGAGCTTTTAAAAATGCCCTTGCCTGTGCTGCACCCCAGGAGAGTCCTACTGAATTGGTCTGGGGTGGGGCTCAGCATCAGTTTTATTTTAAAGCTCCTAAGAGATTCTAATGTGCAGCCAGGGTAAGAAACACTGGTTTCTGTGCTCTCTGAGGACCAGCTTTTCCACATCTAACATTCCACGTGGAACCCTGCTCTGAGATCCTGTTTACCCAAGAATCATTTGGGCAACGCTTCCTATGCCGGCCTGGATAGAGGCCCTTAACCCCACGTAGCTGAAGAGCTGGCTGGCAGCACCATGGACAGCGACCAGCTCATCCTAGCCAGTCCCAACCGTGCTTCTGGAAGTCTGAGCTTGAACCAGTTGTGGCGGGGAAAATCCTGAATGCAGTTCCTTGCCATTCCCCTCCTTTCCCTGACTCCTCCCTCTCTTACTGGCCTGTCTCCTTCTACTCCTATTGACCCCCTCCTCCTACTTTATAAGCCCAGGCACATGTGGGTTTTGACTTCAGATCGACCTGGGTTTGAATCCTGCCTCTCCTATTTCCTTGCCAGGTGAACTTGGCCAGGCACTGTTCTCGGTTCTGAACTCAAACTATTTGAGTTCTCACAGTGATCCTGAGAGCTTGGCAGTAATATTACCCTCATTTCACAAATGAGGAAACTGAGGCACAACGGGCTTCATTACTTAACTTCACTCAGCCTCATTTTTTCATCTGTAAAGTGGAAATCTCAAGAGAGCTTACTTCAAGCTTATTTTATAAATTCCGTAAGATAACATACATAAAGGGCTTCTCATAGGATCTAGCACAAAGTAGTTATTCAGTAAACATAATCTAACATGATCATTGAATAATGATATGTAATAATGGGTTTCATCATTATTTATTATTAATTCACATTTTCACTCTTCACTGTGCATAGCAGTTTCCTCATCTGTAAAATGGGAATGATGCAGGATTGTACCATGTTGGTTCATATCAGCTTGATTTTCTGTTTTGGGAGCCACTTGATATCACATTGGAAGCTTGAAGTTGGCCATGGTGAGAGTCTCTACACCATGGAAATCAACAAACACTACAAAACAGGGCATTTCTCCCCACCCCTCTAGCCCTCAGAGCCGATGGTTAAACGTTTACCAGCATACCACTGCATCTATATAATAGAATTGGCCTGAGGACTAAAGGAGGGAGTGGATGTGATGGTCATTATAAAAATATGAACTGCTGAATGGAGGGGGGATGATCCTGAGGTCCTGTAGCAGCCACAAGCCCAGCACCCTTTTATCTGCCCATTCTCGGGAGCTGCTGACTTGCGAAGAATGTAGGAGGGGGTCTGGAGTCTGGGGAGCCAGTGGTGAATCACTGACCCTTCACCATCCCCACGTGTAGGCATTAACTGTAATGGCTGCAATAAAGAATCTGGGTTTGGGGAAATGATTCCATCATCCCCGCAGGAGTCCCTGGGATGCAGCCAGGGAGAGGGAGAGAGAGAGAGAGAGAGAGAGAGAGAGAGAGAGATATCAGCCATTACCCTGGGGAGTCACTCAGCCCAATATTGTGCCTTGCCCAAGGGATGGGGGGAACAAGCAGAGGGGAGTGACAGAGAGACCCTCTCTCATAACAGTTACAACAGCCACTATTTATTGAGCACCCCCCATAAGCCTGATGCTTTATGTATCTTCTCCCTTTTCAGTATGTCTGTGAGGGAGGCATGATCGTGGTATATCGTATACTGGCATGCCATGCCTCCCGAGACAACAACGTGCATTTATTGAGTTCTTAGCATGGGCCAGGCACTGTCCGCGGTGCTGAACATGGAAGTCTATTTGAATTCTCAAAACAATCCCGGGAGTTTGGTAGTACTATCATCTTCATTTCACAAATGAGAAAAATTGAGGCACAAGGGGGTTTGTGACATGTTCAAGGTCAAACTGCTAGTAAGTGGCAGAGTCATCACTGATTGTGATTCAGTACACTGGGCTACCATCCCCAGAGCCACTCTGCCTGTGCTGACTCTGTCATCCAGAAGGGCTTTGACCTCAGAGAGTCCTGGGTTCAAATTCCACCACTTCCTCTCTCAGTGCTCTTGGTCAAGTCTTTCTACCTGTTTCCTCGCTTGTAACTTAGAGGGGCTCACTCTGCCTCTCGGAAACACTATGAGGATTAGAGATGATGAATTTAAGTGCTTGGTGAAGCTGGACATGCAGTGGGTGCCATTAGGCATTTATTCCTTTCTCCTCTATCTGTATAATAGGAGGCACCTGGGGTTATGTCCTGGGGTTATGAGTAGGAGACCCTGGGCACCTAGCATCAAGAGGGAGGGGGCTTGCTCAAATCCCTTCCCTAGCTTCTCTGGGCAACCCTGATATGGTTGACATGGAACAGGAGCTGCCAAAGAGAGGCGCATTGCAGGGCCGGTTTAGGAGGCTTAGGCTGGGAGGGGGGACATGGAGAGGGAAATGAGAAAGGCAAAAGAGTGAAAAATAAATACATGTGTCTGTCTGGAATGATCGAGGGCCCCAGGCTGGAGGCGGGAGAGGCGGGCGGCAGGCTGGGCTTAGCAGAATTGCTGCAGTAGCTCTTCCAGAGCCCACGCATTAGCCAAGCCGTGAATGGGCCTTACCTCCCAGCGTGCCACCCTCCTGGCCCAGAGTCCAACCCAGCCCCAAGAGCGCCCCACTCAGAACCTCAGCAGGTCTGGGCCCCTTCCCCTCACCAGCAGGGCACTCAAAAGAAGGCATCACCTTAAAGTGATGGATGAGTCTCATCCCCTTGGGTCATATCCTGAGCCCCCAAGACTCCCTCTTAGGTCTTCTACCTCACCCCCTCCTTTCTGGAAAGGTTCAGATGGACCAGAAGGCTTTGCCCGCTTCTCCGTCCAACACCTCCCCCACCCTGCCCTCACCCCCATCCTGTCCAGCCTCATGTCCCAAGCCTGATTTCGTCAAATTGAACATGATGTCAAATTAGAGCCATCTCTGGGACAGGCCAAGAGAAGCTCCCAGTTTAATGAGGCAGCGTCGAAAATCAATAACTTAATTGCCGCTGTTTGATGGACTTTTATCCAATTTATACTCTCCCCAGCAGCCTACGTGCAGAGCATGTGGAGAAGTGTGTGTGTGTGTGTGCGCGCATGTGTGTGCATGTGCCTGGGGCGGGGACTGTCTGGGCACCCAGGGGGAGGGGTGAGGAGGGCACCAGGACCCACAGCCAACTATTTCCCAAAGGGAAAGCTGGGTCTTGCCATCCTCCTGCCCCAGATCCAAAAGACACTGGCCTCTGAGCCCCAGTGAACTTGGTTATCCTTCTGGGCTGCCCAACTCCCATTTGTGGGGGGTGGTGAAGGAGGGAGGGAAGAGAAGCAGAATTCCCTTGAGAAATCAGGAGAGGCTGGGGTGGGCACAAAGACCCCTGCTTTGGGAGTCTGGTGCCTGGTTTCCAGTCCTGGCTTTAACTCTGACCATGATGACTTAACTGGTGAAGATGACCATTGCCACCACCCGCTGAGACTGAGCCCCATCTGCACTGAGAATTTAAAGTGCATTCCCTCAACCTCAAGAACCAAGGACTAGGATTATCCCCCATTTGCTGAAGAGGAAACAGATTCAGAGAGGCTGCCTTCCCTGGCCAGAGTCCTACAGCTGGGAGCCACCAAAGGGAGATTTGAACCCAGATCTGACTCCATGGTCACGCTTGCGCCACGGGAAGGCCCCAGATCAGGAAGCGGGTTGGGAGTCAGTGTGGGGATGGGGACTGTGAGGGGACTAGCTTCCATGACCTCTAGCTTGGATCTCCTCCCCCAGCTTCCCTGGGGTGGGGAGGACAAGCGCAGCGGCCCCAGGTGACCCCTGTCTTGCTTGGTCCCCCGGGCCCAGGCACGTCGGTGATGCAGGTGATGGCCTCAGATGCGGATGACCCCACGTACGGCAGCAGCGCTCGGCTGGTGTACAGCGTGCTGGATGGCGAGCATCACTTCACCGTGGACCCCAAGACCGGTGAGGGCCGGGGCCAGGCCGGAGGGGGCGGGGCCAGGGTAGGACCGAGGTGGGGGGACAGAGGGGTGGGGCCAGAGGGTGGGGGGAGGTCCGCTAGCAGCCTTCTAACAGGACAGCGGTGAGGGTAGGACAGGACCAGGAGGTGTCTAGCTTGTTCCAGGGTTGCAGAGAGGAAGGGGCGGCCAGGCAGAAAGAGGGAAGGGCTGAGGAACAGAAAAGGATGGCACAGGGGTGGGAGTCCCTGCAATACTGGCAGGAAAAAAAAAAGGCAGGATGCCTCCACCATGGGCGCCCTGAAGGGACTTTGGAGGTCCCAACCAAGCGGCCCTCTTGTCCTTGGAGCTTAACTGAAGCAAGCGTGTCTGCAGCCCTTAGGGGTCAGTTGGTGAAGGGCACCTTTGCAGCAGTTGTGAAAGCTCTGTTCAAGGGGCAGTTGTTAAGGATCTGATGGAAAGACAGGGATGGAGACCAATAGGGAAGAATGGTTTCTTAACTTCTTTTCCCTCCCCCAACGCCACCAGACACAGTCCCCAATTCATTTTCTCTGAGGTTAGAACCTGATTATGTCTCTGAGGGGCCCTGCCAGAGTGGCAGGGAGGGCAGAGCAGGAGACTGAGGCTCGGAGGAGTGAAGTGCCTCACTGAGGTCACACAGCTGGGCGTGGCTGCTGCTGCCAAGGGCGGTGTCCTCCCCGTCCCTGTGATGGGAGGGGCAGGGCAGGAGTGAGGGCGCCCGGGAGACCTCACACCACAGAATGTTTATCAGATGCCATCATGGGGCTCACAGCCCGGGTGGGGGCCAGGGCGACAGGCATATGCATGGGCAATCAGGATGCAAAGTTCTGGGAGGTGGAAGAAGTTGATCTCCAAAGGATAAGAAGGTGTTGGCCAGACTAGGATTCAGAGACGGGCATTCCAGGCAGAGGGCATGGTGCAGGCGAAACCAGGAGGGAAAGAACAGCCTGAGGCATGAGGGGAATTGTAAGCAACTCAGGACTGGGGAAGCAGGCGGGCTGGGGATTCAGGCTGGTTGGCAGGGGCCCAACTGGGCACAGTAGTAGCGAGGTTTAAGACCTTGGATTTTATTCTAAGGGTAATGGGGGGGATTTTATTCTAAGGGTAATGGGGGGTAAAGGGTAATTCTAAGGGTTATTCTAAGCGTAATGGTGTGTGTGTGTGTGTGTGTGTGTGATGGATCTGGGTTTTGGGGTTTTGTTTTTGTGTTTGATTTGTTGGGGTGGGGGATTGAGGATTCCAGGTTATGAGCTCAGTTGTAATTGTATTATCTTACACATAATATCTTTGTCATTTTTTTCTCCTTGCAAAAGTAACACATTTTAGGAAACATTCAAACACTGAAGGAATGTTAAAGAAAGGAAGGAAGGAAGGAAGGAAGGAAGGAAGAAGGAAAAAGAAAGAAAGATAGATAGATAGATGCTTCCCACTCTCATCCCCTAATTGCAGCCCCAAAGGTAGCCACTTGGTGTATATCTCCTATGAGATCTTAGACTCACTCATTTACTTGGAAAATATTAAGTTTTTTAAAATAAATAACACATTTCAAGGTTCAACATTTATCCAAACAAATATTTAGTGGAAATTCTTTACCCCTTCCAGTCCCCCAGTTACCCAGTCTGGGTCCCCAAGGCAACCAATGTAATTTTCTTGGGTATCTTTCCAGAGCTATTCTATGCATGTACAAGAAAATAGGTACATGTATTTGTTTTATTTTTTTACACAAATGGTAGCTATAAACACACACTATATACACTGCTTGCCTTTTTCACTTAACAATACATCTTGAAGATTATTCTATATCAGTACATAAAGAGCTTCCTCATTCTTTTATTTAACAGCTGTTGTGGATACACTAAAATTTATTTCACCAGTCCCCTATTGATGGACACTTACGCTGTTTCCAATCTTTTGCTACAACGAACAATGCTACAGTGAATAACCTCATACATATATCATTTTGTGCTTGTGTGAGTATATCTGCAGGATAATTTTCGGGAAGTAGAAAAGCTGGGTCAAAGAGCACATGCATTTGGAATCTGGATAGATAATGCCGAAATGTACCGGATTACACTCCCAAGAGCCACCCAAGAAGGAGCCTGCTTCCCCCCTCCTCACCAACACTCGGGGTTCATTGATGACTTTTAGGCAGGGAAGTGACATGCTCAGGTTTTCATCTTAACAAGATCCCTCGGGCTGCTCTCTATAGCATGGCTCAGAGTCAGGCATTGAATTCAGGGAGACTCAGTAGCCTGGGGTCCCCATCACAGAGCCCCAAAGGACAAACACCAAGGCCTGCGCCTTTCCCCAGCCCCCACCCAGACTCCTGAACCTGTTCCATCCAGCTAGGGAGCGAGAGATGACACAGGATTGGTGGCAAGGGTTAGTTGAGATGCTGAGAAGGGAGAATGAGGGATGACAGTGAGATCCTGCCAAGGGCAAACCTTGGGGACCTGGGTGAATGTAGAGAACTAGATTGAGGGAAGAATCTGGGGGTTCCCAGCTTTGGGCCCTGGGATGGGAAGGGGCACCATCTACGGAAACAGAGGGAGGAATGTTGATTAAGAAAACTAGGAGCAGAAAAATTAGTGAATATGCCCTGCGATCAGGTGCAGAGCTAATTCATTCCATTTTAACCACAGTGGGTTTAAGAGGAGAGAGGAAGAGGAAAGAAACATCTAGAACATCTAGCAGGCCATCTGAAATACAGGCCCAGAGCTCTCTAAGTAGCTGGGGCTCTCTAAGCTTTGGTTTCCCATGTGCACAAGAAGGATAATAATTCCCATCTCACGTGACTCTTGTGAGGATCCAACGGGAGAGTTCCTTCCTTCATTCAACAACTCTTTAGCGAGTGCCTGCTATGTGCCTGGCTGTGTTCTAGGCTCTAAGCATATGGCAGGAGGCAAATCCAAGACCCTACCCTCATGGAGCTTTAATTCAAGTAGGGAATACAGAAAATAAGCCTATCCGTGCATAGCATAACGTCAAGTAGCAACGAGTGCTAGGAAGACACAGAAAGCAGGGTAAGGGGATAGACTTCGATGAAGAAATCAGGATGGGCCTTTCTGGGGAAGTGACCTTGGGCAGAGACGAATGAAGGGAGGGTATGAGCCCCTCGGTATCTAGGAAGGAGTGTGCAGGCCAAGGGAACAGCGAAGGTATGAAGTGCTCGGCATAATCCCTGGTACCTCCTGGCAAGCCAAGGGGCTGCTATTGCTACTGAAGCCTTCATTCGTTCAGCTGGAGGAGGGGGCCCTTTGAGTTGATCTCCCTCCAGAAAGGGAGGAAGCGACCAAAATAAGGGAGGGGCCAGGACTGAGTCTGGGAGATGGCAGGGGTGAGCCAAACTCCAAGAGAGTGAGGAGGACGGCCAGATTCTCAGAAAGAGCATCCCCCACTGCAGGGAGTCAGGAAGAGAGCGGCAAGCGGGAGGCCATGGAGAGCCCGGGAGGGCAGGGATGCTTCCCAAGAGGCCAGCGCGTGGCACCAGGCAAGGCAGGTGAAGCAGCGCAAATGAGGTCCTTGTTCTGGGGTCCTCCACTTTCTCAGTCTGAGAGGCTCTTTGCTGACATCTCCCAGGAAGGACCAGATTTTTCCTCCCCTTGCCTTCAGCCCCACTGCAGGAGCCGCCCTGGTGCCATTCCCAGCCCCAGCTCCATTTCCCCAGCCAGGAATATTCCGCTGATGCGGGTCTATATTTAGCAGCTGCTGTGAGGTACTGTCTGTTCTCGCTGTGCAGATAGCAGGGAGCAGAGCCGGAACGGGCCCTGAGAGGAAGGTGTGAGGGAGAGGAGGGGGCGGGGCTCCAGGGGACCGAGTGCCAGAGGACGAATTAACTTGTGTGTTTTAAAGGCCAGGCCTGCCAGCAAGCCCCCCACAGGGGCAACAGGGATGGCATTTGCGGGCTAATGAGGCATTGCTTGGGCTCCAGGGCCCCTGCTGCAGAATTTGGAGGGGACGATGGGGGTGGCGAGGACAACACCTGGAACTGGAGGTGATGGGTGAGGACAAGGCTGCAGGGAGCTGTGGCCAGGTTCTAATTTTCAGCACCCGCCCACCACCACCCGCACAGGACTAGAAAAACGCTCTCAGAGACTCCAAGTTATCTGCTGAAAATTCTCAACAGGGCCTGGGATGAATGAAACAAACCTTTGCTGAGCACCTTCTAAGTGCCAGATCCTGGGGTCAGGATGATAAACTAGATCTGGTTTCTGCCCCCCAGGGCTTTTGTTCCAACAGAGAAGCCAGAAACAATGACACCCAGCCTATGAGACGGGGAGACAGAGGGTCTGTGGCAGTAGGTCAGACAGTCTAAGTGTTTATTGAACACCCCCAATGTGCCAGACCCTATAAGTAAGATGATGAACAAGGCCGGTAGGAATCTCTGCCCTCATGGAACATATTGATCGGGTACCCAATCCAGGACTTGGGGAGGAAGGGATCATCATGGCATCCCCAGAATGTGCGACCTGCCACTGGAGACTTTGTCTCATTTAATTCTCTTAAAAGCCTTCCAACTGGGTAGCCCCATTTTATAGAATAGGAAACTGAGGCTCAGAGGCACTCAAAAAACTTGTCCAAGGTCAGACAGCATGTAAATAAATGGTGGAAAGAAGACTTGAACCAGTCAGTCTGACCCCAAAGTCCCTCCTTTCTGCACGGCCTCGTATCTGCCTCTGTGACCCCTACACATAGTATGTCCTCAGTAAGCATCTAATAAATGAGTGAATGAAGTGATTTGCAGAGCCAGAAGTTTTCAAGGACAACTGCATGGGCCGATTTGGGGAATTTTACCCCAGAGCCGGGAGAAAGGCACCAGCCCCCCGGGTGCTCCTCCCAGCGTCAGGAAGTGGAGTGGGGAGCAGAACATAGCAGGTAGCAGAATATGCCATCAATTCCTCCCACCCCTCTAGGTAAAGTGACTTTGCCACTGCTCCTATCAAGAGGTGAAGTCTTGAGAGCTGCCTGGCTGGCTGAGATGATAGGGCATGGGACTCTTGCTCTCAAGGTCATGGGTTCAAGCCTAATGTTGGGCATGGAGCCTACTTAGGAAGAGAGAGAGAGGTGGAGTCTTGAATCTGGGAGCAGAAATGATGCTCTGCCAAGTCCCAGATTAGGCCTTAAGAGGCCTTGCCGCCTTCACTCTTCTCTCCCAAGACCCCCATCTAAGGAAATGAGCCCAGCCTGCTGAAGCCCGGAGATGCTCTAGCGGACAGCCAGGAACCCCCCACCCCCTGCCAAACCTATGCCCCAGGCCTCGCTGGGCCTTCTGGCCAGCTGAGCCTCTAGTGAAATGTGACTGCACGAGCGAGCCCAGGAGAGGAACAGGCCGGAAAACATGATCTCTCCATCAGATATCTACTGCTTTGTGACAAACTGCCCCCAAACACGGTGACTTAAAACAGCAGCAGTTTTTTATTGACATAATCCTGTGGGCTGGCTGCGCAGTTCTTTTCACCGGGGTCACTCGTGTGGCGACAGTCCACCGGCAGATCGGCTAGGACACTGGTGTGCCTGGGCCCCTACCTCCATGTGGCCTTCCATCTGGGGCTTTTTCTAAGCAAGGTGGTCTCGGAGCTCCAAGAGGACAGGCCCCAGCACACAAGGGCTTATCAAGCCTCTGCTTTTTGTCCCACTTGCTGATGTCCCATTGGCCAAAGCAAGTTGCGGGGCTAAGGCCAGAGTCGGTGTCCGAGGGGGTGACCCAAGAGTGTGCCTATCAGCAGGTGTGCTTTATTGGGAGCGGGCATCCCAGCCTGTCACTGGGTGTGAGCCCAGGGCCGGGTCCAAAGGCAGCATGGCCTCTGGGTACCCACCTCCTGGTCTCCCAGAGATGGCACCTGATCGTCTAGAAGACTTCATGACCAGTTGCCAAGTGAAAAGAGGTTAGTATCCCTACTTCCTCTGGAGCTAGAAGTGGCAAGGACAGCAAGGAGGCAGTCACATGAGCAGGGCTCCTCACCCGCAGGGGTGGACCTCAGCCAGAGCCCTGCTCCAAGCCCCACGCATGAGTTTTTGGTGCACAAGCTCACAGATGCACCGTGGCCCCAAATCCCAGCACTGCCTCTGCATTCCGCGAGGTCCTGGATGCAAAGCACATGCACACGGCTTAGCACGCGGTAAGGGCTCCACTGGTCGGCTCCCCTCCCTGCCCTTCTGACTGGTTCACTCAGGGAGCCTTTGTCTCTGGCCTGGTTGGCCACTCCACCATCAGTCTGTCTGTCTGCCCTCGCCTGTCCTCCCTCCACCATCTTTCTTCCCCGCTTCCCGACCCTGGGCCTCCCTGCTGTCTTCGAGAAGGGCTGTTCACTCAGTCTCTATTATTCTCTGCCTTCCTTTCTCCCCTCTGTTCTTTCCCTGTTCATCTGTCTCCAGGTCTCCGGCGCTCTGTTCCTCTGTCTCACTGTCCCTCCCGAGTGCACATTTCCCTCTGGCTTGACCACTTACCTCTCTCCTTCTCTCTGTCCCAGCCCTTTAGGTCTCCCTTGCTCTCTGTTCCCTCTCCAGGGCTGCAAAGCCTCAGCTGACAGACCAGTGGAGGCCTAGGCCCTAGCCTCATCGCCAGAAGGGCGCCCCGCTCACGGTCCCAGTGTTGGGGCAGGTCAAGGAGGGCCAGTTCTGACCAGAACTGGGGTCGGTGGGGAGCACGCTGCTACTGGCAGCTGGTGGGTAGTGTTATCCCGCCCCAAACATCAATAGTGCCAAGGTTGATAATTCCTGCACTGTATGCAATTGTCCCATTGTCCAGATGAGGAAACTGAGGTTCAGAGGAAGGGATTTGCTCAAGATCACTGGTCAAAAAAATGGCAGATCTGGGATTTATCCCAAGTTCATGTGCTTCCAAGACTCACTCTCCGTAAAGGAGGGATCAACAGGGAGCCCAGGGAGGGGTCTCGGAGGCCACCGATGGAGGGTCTGTACGACTCTTGATTAGATAGACTACACATTTTCCATATCTCCATGTGATCCCACAAAAGCAGGGCCACTTCCTAGATGCCCTACCTCCGGCTCCCCCAGCTACACATACAAATACACACATACACGCACACACTGCAGCCTCTCCCCTCGTTCTAGCACCTTTATTGGAGTCTGGGGGCTGTTTGGGGACATCAGGAGTCGGAGATTGGGTTTTATGGGGCACATCATGGGGCTGCTGGTGCATGACTCCACCTGGCGTGCAGGCCCCAGGCACCACCTGTCACCACCTGGTACTCGGCAGGTTGGAGCGAGTGGCGGGGGAGGCTGTGAACGCCTCATCGACTCTCCCCTCCACCTTGGTCTCCCACTGGCAGGGAGACAAGAAGCTCGGTCTTCTGCTCAGCAGAATTAATCTGTGGTCACCGCCGTTCCTGCGGCCCCTGCCCCTCTTACATCAACAGCTTGAAGGGCTGTCTGATCAGTGATTAGCCAGTGCCTGGACAGAGAATCTAGGGCTGGGCCAGGGCACGGGGACTTCAGGGGCTGGGGGCCGACTCCATCATGGAGAGGGGCGTGTGAAAATAAGAGTGTGCGTTCGTAACTGTGAGTGGGCACACATGTGGGTGTGGGTGTGGGTGTGAGCTCATGTGTGTTCTTATGTATGTACCACATAAGCGTGTGAGATGTGAGACATACTTAGTGTATGTATACAGATGAGTGTGACTCCAAAGTGAATGTGTGTGAGTGTGGGTGTGAGTCCGGTTCACCATGTTAGCACTCAGTAAGCTGCTGTTCCGTGCCCGACTCTGCTGAGGGCCACTGACAGAGGGTTGAAAGAGCGGATCTGAGCAGGTGTGAGTGTGCGTTATCCGTGAACACGTGGGTGAGTGTGCGTGAGCATGCGTGGTGGCTGCTGAGCCTGCACCCCCACTGTCCCCACACCCGTGTCTTCCGTGTTCCCCTCCTGAACTTGCCTGAGCCACACCTCTGCCTGTGGAGGGGTCTCTGTATCAGCTCGCAGCTTCAGGGGGGGCATCCCTGGCCTCACTCTCACTCACCCGCAGGCGTGATCCGGACGGCCGTGCCTGACCTTGACCGCGAAAGCCAGGAGCGCTACGAGGTGGTGATCCAGGCCACAGACATGGCGGGCCAGCTGGGTGGCCTCTCCGGCTCCACCACCGTCACCATCGTGGTCACCGATGTCAATGACAACCCACCCCGTTTCCCGCAGAGTAAGTGAGGCCTTCCTAGAGGGTGATGGCCACATGCATCTGCATCCACCTGGTAGACCCCCAGCATCCCTCCCATCAGACTTCCATGGCAGGTATTGTGGGTGTCCGTTCATCCTTCCACCCACCGAGCTCATGCTTCCCTTTAGGCTTCCACCAAAAGAGAAGCTTGAATCTGTCTATCCATCCAAGGCATCCATTTCCCCCCAGTGCCCCTCCAATCATGCTTCTTACAGAGGAAGTCCTCAAAGTTGTCTGATAGCCCACAGGCCAAGTAATACGGTTACCTTCCTACCCCTCATCTTGCTTCCTGCCGCGGAGGAGCCCCCATCTGTCCACCTACTCCAGCCCTTCACTGGCCCCCGCACACACCCCATTCCTGCTTATCCATGTGATCTGCCACTGACCCAAGCTTGCAGAGGGAAGGGCCGGGGAGGGGGGCTGGAGTGACAGGTCTGTCCCCACGATGAGCCTGGAGGGCAGGGTGCTGCGCTTCTGAATTAGGTCTTTCCACTCTCTGCCTCTCCAGGCACAACAGGGGACGGGGGGTGGGGGTGTTCTCTGGCCAAGTCTCCCACCTCCCCCTCAGCCAGCCCCTTGTCCAGCCTTGGGCCCTGAGCCGCGCCGGGGAAGCCGCCGAAGCTGGCAGAGACTAAATGCTGCAGGGAACCGGGCTGATCCCTATCGGGGAGTCATTACTTGAGGTCTGCTGCTCTCACATTAGGCCCGCCACAGGGGACTGACCCCCGCAAGATAAGGGAATCCAATCCCTTAGCTGAGAGCGCACCATCATCGGGGCCTAGCACCTCAGCCTGGACTCCAAGCGGGGTGGGCAGAGCTGCCAGCTGGCTTCGCGTCGCCAGGGAGCCGGGCGCAGTAGCCGGGGGCCCCCCCGCCCCCCGATGTGGATGGGGGAGCTTTGAGGCACCGTGTGGAGCGGTGGGGGCCACCCGGGCTTCTGCCCAGTTGTGCGAAGCTCTGTGCTAGTTCTGAGCCGGAAGCAGTGGGGCAGAGCAGAGAAGAGGGACCCCAGGCCCCAGGAAGACTCTTGTTTATTTATTCATTGATTCATCCCTTCTTTATTTTTAACATTTCTTTATTGTGAAATATGCACACAAACGGAAAGGTGTAAAATAGAAATGTCCAGTTTGGCAACTAATTATAAAGCAAATCGTCCTAGAGACCACACTCCTGGACCCCAGAAGCCTCCAGGTGCCTTTCCTGAACCTAGCGGTCCCCCACACCCCCACTTCCAGAGTTAACCATGATCCACTATTGTGATCGCTACCTCCTTGCTTTAGAGTCAGTTTATCTACATACACATCACCCAACACTATAGCTTAATTTCACCTGGTTTTTTAACCTTAGATGAGCAGAATCATATCATATAACCTCTTTGCGTCTTGCTTTTTTTCCTCTCTTAAAATTATGTTTATGAAATCACATGTATTCATTTTCGTTGCTGCACAGTGTCCCATCGTTTATCTATTCTATGTTGATGGACGTTTGGTTTGTTTCCAGTTTGAGGCTATGATGAAGGATACTGCTCTGAACATTGTTGCACCTTGTGGAATATCTCCAAGTGCCGGTTTGCACGCATTTCTCTGGTGTATATACACACTGGAACAGAATAGCTGGCTCATGGGATATACTTATCTTCAGCTTTACTAAACAAAGCCAAACTGTTCCCCCCATGAAAAAATGCATGTGTCCATTGTAGCCCATCCTCCCCACCACCTGCTGTTGTCAGACTCTAATTTGTGTTAACCCAGCGAGTGTGGAGCCATGCTCCTTTTCATTCATTCACTCCCTAGTCACTCACACATTTCATTTATGCAACAGTCTGGTGTTCTGGCAGGCTCGGAGAATGCCTGATGAATAAGAGATGTGGTTCCTGCCTTCCAGGAGCTCACACTCTGAACAGAGGAGAGAGGAGAGAGCAGGGAGAGAAGAAGCAGAAACTGATAGGGAAAGGCAAAAAACCTTATAATGGGATAATCTTGGTGGCCCTGGGGCACAAGACCAGAAGAGCCTGGAGGTCAGTCTGAAAAGGCTCTCTGGAGGAGGGAACATTCTGTGAGACTGTAGGAATTGGGGAGGGCACAGCAGAAAGGAGAATAAAGAGAGGGGATGCCTAGAGATGAGGAATTATAAGAACCTCAGGCAGGCTGAAGCTGGGGTCAGAGAGAGGGAGGCTGAGGCTGCAGAAGTCGGCAGGGGCCAGGCAGTGAGCATCCTGTAGGGCAGGCCAAAGGGCTGTAGGGCTCCATCACAGGGCAGCCGGGAGCTATGGAAGGGATTCCAGCGGGGGAGTGGCACAGCCAGCATGTTTTAGAAACAGCCCCTCTGGCTGCCATGTGAGAATGATTCAGAGGCCACCGCTCCACACAAGGAGTATCCAGACCTTGGGGACTCCAAGAGGCACATTCTCAGCTCCACAGGCCCTACTTCATCTGCACTGGCTCCTCACCTGCAAATCACCCTCATCTTGACCTCAACTCTGGGAGGAGAGCAGTGTACCGTTTGTGTCCCATCTGACCTCATTCCCTCACGTTTCTGCTCTGCTTCTCCCCTCTAGCCACAAAGGCCATCTTGCCGTTCTTCAAACATACTGGGCATTGCACCCACGTCAGGGCCTTTGCACCTGCTGTTCCCCTCTGTCTGGAATGCTCTTTCCCACAAATCTGCTTGGCTTACTCCCTCACCTCCCTCAGACTTTTGCAGAAATGTCATCTTCCTAGTGAGGCCTTTCTTGATTACCCTATTTAAAACTCCACACACACCCTCATCGGCATTCCCTGTGCCCCTTCCCTTACTTTTTCTCCAAAGCACTTATCACCATTTGATATACCACATGTTTTACTGATGTGATTGTTTGCGTCTTTCTCTGCCTGTTAAGAGGAAAGCACTGTGAGAACTGGGATTTGGGTCTTTTCTGCTTATTGCTATAACCCCAGTCCCCGAACTGCATCTGGGACATCATAGGTGCTTAATAAATACGTGGGAATGAAGGAATAAATGTCATTAACATCAACAGCAACAGGAAATCGGCATGAAGCCCCGCTCTTTTACCATAATTTGTTCCATTTATTGAGTAGCTACCATGAGCTAGGCACTGTACTAAGCGCTTTCCATGCCTCCTCATCTAAGTTAACGGGGACTGGGACCGTGCCGTTGGGAAGGCACTATTTCCATTCTACAGATGAGGAAACCAAGAATCAGGATTACACAGCCAGGACTGACTCCAGAGCCTGAGCCTTGATCACTGGGATCCTCTGCACCCCTCATGGGCAGACGGAGAAACTGAAGCCCCAAACACTGCAGGCACTTTTCCTATCAGTCAGCAAATCAACCCAGGGTCAGAATTAGGACCCTCCTCTTTGCACTGCCCGCTTAGGAGCCCCTTGCAGACATTGCCCTCCCGGGAGCCCATCTGGGCCCCCTTCTCCTCTCCCCTGAAGCTGGTGGGAGTTGGGGTAGGGGCTGCCCCCCATCTCTGTTCACAGCTGTATCCCCTACAGAAATGTACCAGTTCAGCATTCAGGAGTCGGCCCCCATCGGCACGGCTGTGGGACGGGTGAAGGCTGAGGACTCAGACGTGGGCGAGAACACAGATATGACTTACCACCTCAAGGAGGAGAGCGGCAGCGGCGGCCATGTGTTCAAGGTCACCACGGACAGCGACACTCAGGAGGCCATCATTGTAGTGCAGAAGGTGCTGCTTGGGGTGGGGGGTGGGGGGGGTGGCAGACCCAGGGTGGTGGGATGGGGGGGAGGCCTCAGAGCAGCCATGTGGCCCCACCCCACTCCACTCCAGGGATTGGGTCTCTCTGGGGACCCAGGACCCACCTGGAGGAAACAGCGATGGTATCAGTCCCATTTTACAAATGAGAAAATGAGGCACAAAGAAGATAAGCTGCACAGCTAGTTGTGAGAGCCCGGATTCAAACCAGATTTGGATCCACGCTCAGAATCACTGTGCTGTGCTCCTTCGAGTGCATGCCCTTCACGCTCATCATTTCTTTTAGTCCTCATGCTTCCCTCTGAAGAGCCATCCATTGTTAAGCCCATTTTTACAAGTGAGAAAACAGAGGCATAGAAAAAGAAAAGGGCTCGCCCAAGATCACACCTGTAAGGGGCAGAGTCAGGATTTGAACCCAGGTCTGGTGACTCCAAGCTCTTTCCTTCTTGAGTCTAACAGCCCTCCTCCCCTACTGACTAGCCCAGGAACTAGAAGCTAAAAGAACAAATTCAGGGGTCCCTAGGGGAAGGGGATGGAGGTCAAATGAAAAGCACAAATCCATCTTCTAGAACTTGGTCGTGGGTGTGGCAACTCAGGGCTACTCAGGCCTTTGAGACCATCACCCCAGCCCTGCTCTCCCACAAGAGGTCAATCCCCTGCACTGGCCTGCGAATGATGGTAGGCCTTTGTACGCCTCCAGGTTGGGAAGCTCACTTCCTGCCATTGTCCAGCTATTTCTCCTTCCATTCGGCCAGAATCTGTCTCCTAAATCTGCTCCCATCAGCCCGGGCCTTGCCTTCTGGGACACGCAGAAACATTTGCACCCTACAGCCCTTCATTCACTCAATAAGCACATATGACCAGCTCTCTATGTGGCCTGGAGGGTTTGAAAAGAGAGAAGACTCCCAGTTTTTTCAGCTCTGCCCAGAAGATTAAAATAGAGTAGCTATTACTTATAATAAATGTATACTATGTGCCAGGCACCCTTCAACAGTTTTTCATGTATTAATCAATCCCTACGACAACCCTCTGAGGTACTATTATTGCCCATTTTATAGAAGAGAAACTGAGGCCGTGGCAATTCAACAATTCGCATCCAAGGTCATGCATCTTATAGAGCAGACTAGGGCTATGAGCCCAGGCAGTCTGGCTCCAGAATCCACCCTTTTAAGCATTATATGGCTTTCAGTCTTCAGAGTTCCATTTGTCCTCTGGAAGATGAGCCCATTTCACAGATGGGGTCCAGCATCACAGAGCAGCAGTCAGGCCCTAAGTCCAGCCTCTGCATTTGCTCTTACCCCCAGGATGCCCCTAACCCCCTCCCCCATCTCAGGCTCCTCCCACCTGCCCCAGCAGTGGCGCCTGAGGCGTCTCGGGGCGCAGAGCCCACGCCTGATTGATGACCTGGCTCCAGAGCCCATCGCTCACTCACAGGCCCGGCTCCGGCCTGCCTCCCTGCATCCTGATTTCCCAGGCAACAGGACAGAGGAAGGAGGTGGCCGTGTTTACTGCTGGAGAAGGTGGGGGCGGGAGATTCTGAGAGAAAAGTGGGTCTCTACGCACAGGGCAGGTCTTTAGGAAGGTCCCTTGCCACCCAGATAGCTCCCCCCACATGTTGGAGGCGCCCAAACCCCACCACTGCTATTTCCCTTTGCTATAAGGCGTTGTCTTTAGAAGGCCGGAGCCAACACATGGCCATAGAGCTCATTCATCGGAAGGTCACCCATCAGCACTCCCTGATGAGAAGCAAGTCTCAGCATGGGTTTAGCCAGATTTCTGAGGAAAGCTTTAAGGCAGCCTGGTTTATCAGGCTCAACTCATATTAGTTGCTGCCGGCTAGGGACCTGGGAAATGTCTTAAGGAGACCCTCACAACTGAGGCTCAGAGAGGCTCAGAGAGGCTAAATAGATTGCCCACAGACACACAGCGAGTCAGCAGCAGATCCAGTGCGCTTTCCTGGCGTGGGGTTAAGGGCCAGGACTCGGGAGCAGCACTGCCTGGGTCTGAATCCTGCCTCTGCCAGTGCCTAACTGCTAAGTGACCTTGGGCCTCGATTTCCTCTCGTGTAAAAGGAGATAATCACAATACAGCCCTCTTACGGATGTCGTAAAATTAGATGGGTAATGCGCTGGTACACAGTAAGCGCTCCGTGAATTAATAAATGCATGAAATGGTCGGACATACTGTGCCTGGGGTGGGGGTGGGGGGGGTTGGGAAGTCAGATGTCAGCGTCCTTTAGCCCTGATGGGCTGTGTCCCTTGGCAAGACTGTCCCCCGCAGTCTCGATTCGTCCACCTGCAACCAGGGAGGGTTGGTCGGGGGTCTCCCAACAGCCAGTTCCCTGTTGCAGCCCACTACTCCCCGCGCCCCTGCAGAGTCATCGTGACCCTGGGCTGGCTAGGCCCTCTCTGGGCCCACCTCCCCGATGGCTTCTTTCGGCGCGGAGCCCACCCGGCCCACTCACCCGCCCTCTGCTCCCTCCCCGCAGCGCCTGGACTTCGAGTCCCAGCCCGTGCACACCGTGGTCCTGGAGGCCCTCAACAAGTTCGTGGACCCCCGCTTCGCTGACCTGGGCACGTTCCGCGACCAGGCGATCGTGCGCGTGGCCGTGACCGACGTGGACGAGCCCCCCGAGTTCCGGCCGCCCTCCGGCCTCCTGGAGGTGCAGGAGGACGCGCAGGTGGGCTCCCTGGTCGGCGTGGTGACGGCGCGGGACCCCGACGCCGCCAACCGGCCCGTCCGGTGAGACCCCCGCCCGGCGCCACGCCTGCTGCCTGCTCTCCCGCCACCGCCCCGCGGACAGACCGGGGGCAGAGGGGGAGGGGCGGGGGGCGAGGAAGGTGGGGATGGACACAGAGATGCCGCTCAGAGACAAAGGAAACAGATGTGAGAGTGGTCACAGAGAGTCAGGGGACTCAGGACAAGGAGGGAGACCCAGGTTTGACAGACACCGCAGAGTGAACAGGGCTCGGCCCCGGTCCTCTCTGTCCGCGGTGGCTCCCTCGGTGCCCTCGGCCTGTCCACCCACATGCCTATGACCCCCGAGTCCACTCTCTTGCCCACCCTGCCGTCTCAGCAGCTCCCCTTGGCTCCCCTAGGCACCCAGAACTCACCACGTTTGGAACTGAGCTCCAGGTCCCTCCACCAAAAACGACCCCAACCTTCCAGTTGTTGAGATCAAAAATGTTGGAGACACCCTGCCTCCTGTCTCTGTCTCCCACCTCCCTCCAGTCCATCAACAAATCCGGAATCCCACCACCTTCTCCACCTGCGCTGCTACCCACCTGCTACCCCCTGGTCCAGGCCACCATTTTCTCTTACCCCGACCCGCATCTGGATTCCGGCACTCCTCCCCTCCCCCC
>NW_023270374.1:35973556-36129347 GCF_011800145.1 Mirounga leonina | reverse complement strand
CCCCCCCCCCCCCCCCCCCCCCCCGCCTTTAATCTAGAACTGGCCTGGGGCCAGACTGATCCTGTCCAAACAGAAATCAGAGCTTGGCCCTCCTCTGCTCAGAGCCCCCCAAAGGCACCCATCTGGCTCAGAACAAAAGACCAAGCTCTCACAGTGCCCCCCAGACCCATGAGATCTGGCCTCACTGTAGCCTCTCAGACCATTCCTCCCGAGGTCCTCCTTCCTAGTTCAGGGGGCTCAGCCACACTCGCCTCCTCACTGCTCCACAGATACACCAAGCTCACTCCACCTCAGGGCCTTTGCAACTGCTGATTCCTCTGCCTAGAATGTTACCCCCTTAATATCCCCACGATTGGTCCGCTGGCTTCCTCCAGGCCTTTGCTCAAGAGTCACCCTCTCAGTGATGCCTTCCCTGACCACTCTTTCTAAAATTTCATCCCCACCCCAACCCCCAGCCCCAACACTTCACATCCCCTTTCCTCATGTCACCCTGTCCTCAGTAGTCTTCACCACTGAACACGCTACCTAGTTTTCTAACTCCGTTGTGTGTCTCTGCCACTACCAGATAAGCCCCATGAGAGCAGGGAGTTCTGTGTGCTCACCACTTTACCTGATGCCCTGCACTCGGTGGACACTCGCTGACTGCCCTGATGAGTGAATGAAACATAAAAGCAGAGAAAAACTGAGAAAAGAGAGAGAGGCTCAGGGGCCTGGGGAGAGCCCCACAGTGAGAGGAGGAGGTCGGAGAGAGGGGGGAGCCAGTGGAAAGACCATGAGAGGAACTAAAAGAGGCAGGGGACCTACCTGACCATGTAGAAACAGAGATCATCTGCGGAGAAAGCCAGAAAGGGAAAGAAAGAGAAACAGACACAGGGAGAGAGAGGGGTTAATGGGGGGGGGGGGGGGACAGGGGGGGGGAGGGGCAGGGATGCTGCAGCTCTGTTGATGTTTCTGGAAGGGTTTGAGAAGTCCCTGACTGTGGCCCAAATTGGAAGAAAGTCAGGTGGAAGAGACGGGAAGAAAGGTTGTAGCAGAAATGATCCAGAGGAGGTCAGGGATGGGGGGAAGGGCCACTGTTGGACAGACGGGAAGGAGATTCCTGAGCTCCCTCTTCCTCCCTGAAACCGCTGGACATAATCAGTAAGTAATCCCAGAACCAACTATGTGCCAGGCTCTGTGCTGAGCACTGAAGAGAGGGAAAAGGGAAGTTAATTTGAGGATCTATGCATTACATGGTTCCAGATGGGTAACGTTCCCCTCATCATCTATGTGAATGGTTCTCTGAGTTGTACAGTGCACAGCATGTGCAATCTTACATGGCAGCCCTGGGTGACGACAGAGAGATAGATGCCTCCCTGCCTAACTGCCTACAGGCTCTCAGACTGGGAAATACCCTCAGGGGTCTTAAAAGACTTCTGGAGGAGGCAGGGAATGAACTGAGCTGGTACCTGGCTATGGTCAGGTGTACATACGAGGTGAAGGGCAGGCATATGGAGGCCGAGGTAGCTGTGCCTGGAGAAGAGCAGACCGTGATGGCTACAGTGGACTGAGGGAGATGAGGCAGCAAAAGTGAAGTCTGGCAGGCCTCAGGGCAAGCTGAGGAGCTCAGACTCAGGCCAGAGAGCCAGAGGGCCCGGGGTTGCCTCTGCCCTCCTCACTGTCCAAACCGTCCCACTGCCTCTGAGCTCCTCTGCCGCCCTTCCACTCAGGCTGTCGGGACAGTCTGTCAGCAGCCCCCTAGCCTCTGGCTGGGCCACAGACCTCTCTCTCTCCAGGAAGGGATTATCACCCATGTGTGTGAGGAAACCGAGGCCCAGGGAGGGGAGGAGGTGTCCCTGGGCTCTCCTGGGGAGTTGAGAGCCAAGAGTAGGAGCTGAGTCCTCGCCTCCCAGGTTAGTGCTCCTGCCTGCCTGCTCCCCTCCCCTGCACTGTCGCACTCACACCCCGTCTCAGTCTTCTCTCTGCTCCCTCTGTTGGCTTCCCTTCCCTCCGGCTTTTATCTACACTGAAAGGGCCAACTTTGAAACCAGCTTCTCACCTTCTTTCATCTCTCTTTGCTGGCCCCTTCCCTGGGGCTCCTCTGTTGTGGAGGCCATGAGGAGCTTGTGACAGGTCCAATTTAATACCACAAACATTTACCCAACTCCTCCTCATCCTCCGGGAGCCAGGCCTGGGGACAGGAAGATGACTCAGCCAAGGGCAGAGCTGGGGATGAGCGCCCTCTCTGCAGGGGACAGACGCGGAAATGGGAGGCCAGTGAGGGGCCACTGAGAGACAGAAGGGCTCCTCATGGGGCACATGTGCTGCCCAGAGCCCAGCTTGCATCCTCAGCTCCTGGGCTCGCAGGGTCGTGGACTCAGTCAGCACCTACACATTGAGTCAAGGGGGAAACAGTGGTAATAAGACCTCATCCCTGCCCACAGAGAGTTTGCCTTCTCCTGGGGAGAGACAGTCATTGTGCTGATAAGAGCTATGAAGGAGTTAAACAGGGTAATAGGATAAGGATTGGGGCAACAGGGGCTACTATGGATCCAGTAGTCCAGGAGTTGACAGATGAGCTGAGATCAGAATGATAAAGTGAGAGCCAACCTGCAAAGATGTGAGGAAGAGCATTCCGGGTAGCGGGAACAGCAAGTGCAAAGGTCCTGGGGCAGGGGCAGCTTGGTGTGTTCCTGGAGATGAAGACATTAAGTGGTGTCCTCAGAGATTTTATAGGTAAAATCTAGGCACACTAGGCACCTGGGAAATACAGAGATGCAGATATGCAGAGCGGTTTTCTGAGTTCCTGCACTGGGGAGAGTGGAAAGTGCCTCATCTTGTTGCATTTCCCCCTCAGGAGTTATCATACGTAGTTTACAGATGAAGAAACTGAAGGTCAGAGAGGAGAAGTGACTCTGCCAGTGTCATTCAGCTTGAAGGGGGGAGGAATGATTTAACCCATGATTGTCTGCTTCCTGAGTTCAGCCTCCTGTTATTTTACCCCAGCTTCTTACTCTCTCTGTGGTTAGGTGTCCTCCCCTGTGCATAAGGCACAGAGATGAATCAGACATAGGCTGACAGGAAGGCTAGGCCCCCATGTGAAGGCATCTAGTGACAGATCTAAGTCGAGTGGTCTTGGGCTGAGGCCGGGGCTTGAGACTACAGAACTCCAAGGAGGGGCAAGGACTCAATGCACCACCGAGGGGAATGAGCACAGGCTTCTGCATATGGCCCCCAAGCAAGGCTGAGGAGGTGAGGTTGGAACAGGGAGAGGATGCTCCAGGTTGAAGTGATGGTAAGGGCCGGGAAGCAGGAATAGAGTCATGGATTCAGGAGGTTAAGTTCAGCAGCAGGATGATCAGCTGGATGAGCTCATGTCAAGGTGGGCAGAGATGAGGACAGAGGGGCACCTGGGCCAGGCTGGGAAGGACTTGAATATCAGGTGGAGAAGCGGGACTCCATGCTTAGGCAATGGGAAGCCTTGGAAGCTTTGGAGGGAAGGAAGAGAGTGCTCAGATGGGCCCATCTCTGGGTTAGGCAGCCTTGCAGATAGTCAGGCCCTTGATCAGCCCAGCATAGCCCTACACCATGATGAGTCTTCTTCAAACATCAAAACCAGCAAAGCCTACACTGGACCAGTGGGAGCAAACACCTCATTTCCTCCCAGCACTCCACAGTGGGGTGCAGCAGAAAGTACATGGGCTCTGGAATCAAAGAAGACTTGGGTTGGAATCTCAGCTCAGTTGTAGAACCATGGGAAGATCACTGGACCTACTGCAAGCCTCAGTTTTCCCATCTCTAGAATGGGCATCATGATAGTACCTGCCTCATTCATTTATTCAAAAATTAGGTATTAAATGCCTACTGTATTCTACTAGGTTCTGTGCTCGGTGCTCCCAGGGTTGGAGGGAGGCTTGTTTGGCACATAGTAGGCCCTCAGGAAATGAACATTAAACATTTTCCTTGTGGCCTGTACACCCATTTCTACCCTTCAATCTGCAACTTGTACTAATCACGTACAAATTCCCAGGCATCATGTCTTAAGCTTGTGTGGGGGAGGGCAGGTATGTAGAAAGAATCGCAGATGGGGTGGAGTGAGCAGAGAGGAATCCCTGGTGGGGGGGAGGGGAGCCCCTTCTGCATCTGAAGAGACTCTTCGTCTAGTAGCTCAGGTGGGGGCTGCATCATTCAGCCTGCTGTGCGCATGTGTACATGAGCCTCCACAAGGGAGCCCTGGGAAGGCTGCACACGCAGGAGCCTGTTGCCTTCCGTATCTCTCATGCCTGTGCGTGCGCTGTGTGCACATATTGATGCGGACAAAACCCACATGGTGCACGGCCAGGCCAGGAAGCAGGACCCTCCCCACATCCCCCACCCTAACCTTGACAACAGCAGCACTTTGTGCAGTTGGAGTGTGTCCGAGTGCAGGTGTGCCAGGCTGGCCCTCAGGAGGGTGCCCTTAGACGAGGCCCTGAACAGACCTGGGTGTCCACTCACCAGCCCTTTGACCCAGGGCAAGGCACCTGGCTTCTCTTAGCCCAGTCTCCTCACCTGTGAAATGGGGGTGATAACAGTGCCTGGGAAGATGGGAGGAGCTCATGCACGTAAAGGCCTTCTGCAGGCCTGGCACGAAGTCTTGCTGGCAAAAAAAAGTCAGAGCAAATCCACAGGTCATGCGGCAGGCGCCCAGCACTGCTTGAAGTGTTCCACGGGTAGCTACTTGTCCAACCCTCGGAGCTGCTCAGTAAGGTAAGCATTATTATTATCTCCATTTTTAAGAGGAGGAAACCCAAGAACAGAGAGATCAAGTGATTTACCCAAGGCCACACAGCTAGGTTTCAAACAGGCAGATGGGCACCAGATCCGCGCTCCTGACCATCATTCTGGGTCCTCCCTTGCACGCATGCACAGACATGCACACACACGCACCACACACTAGCTGACAGCTACCCACACTCTGTCTGCACTCCACCCGCACAGGCTCCGGGTCCCCTCCCTGCCGTCCAGGTCCTGGCCGACTGAATGAGGAGCCGGACCTTCTAGATCCACAGCTGCCTCCCGCCCTTCTCAGCCTGCTGGAGATACTGCAACGTCCGCTGTCAGCACATGGGGCCTCCCACCCCCGGGGGCACACAGACCACACACCGGTTGGAGGGCCTCCCCTGTCCCCCTTACCAGACGTTTCTGAATAATAATTAGAATAACAATCATTCTCTCTCACGGAGTAATTTTCCTGGAGCTCAGCTAGGCACCTTATCCCCCAGCTAGGCATTTAATCCTCCCAGCAACTTGCAAGGTAGGATTATCATCTCCATTTTGCTCAAAATTAAAGTTCAAAGATTGAAGTGACTTATCAGGGGCATTGTGGACTTGGATCCATACCTAGGCCTAAGCAGCTGCCTCTTGAGCCTTAGCTTTTCCAACAGCAAAGCAGGACCACACACAGACACACATGCACACCACTCACATATTCAGGTCACACACACACACACACACACACACACACTTTCCGCCCACAACACCGACCAGACGCACAACTCATGCACCTACACGTGAGGTCCATAAGCCTCCCCTCTCCCGCCCCCCATGTTTGCCAGGCCACGCTCCTTGCTTCATGCCGCGCCCCTTCACCCCTCCCTCCCACTCACTGGCTGGCTTCCTGAGCTGCAACAAAACCACCGGGGCTCAGCCAGCCACACTGACCTGCAGCCCCAAGTCTTTTGCTGGTTAATGGCAGGTCCCTGCGGCCCGCCCCATGGCCTTGGGAACAGCTGCCTCCACTTAGATTCAGCTCCCCGCCTTCCCCTCCAGGAGGGAACAGAAGAGAAAAACTGGGAGGAGAGAAAAGACAAGGGAGTTCTAAGCAGGAACGGGAGAAGCAAGAAGATGGCAGGCATCCTCCCACAAGCTCTGCCTCATGCCCAGGCCTGACCCAGTGTTCAGGAGCCCCAGGCTGTGTCAGGCCCTGGCCCTCTCCTGGTCTCCATTCTCCCAGGAGAATCGGGGAGGATCCTTCCAGCCGAGCTGACACTCGGAGCCTGGTTCTACCTCCTTTGGAGCCAAACATCTGATAGGCCCAGGCTGGGGACAAAGAGGATCTGAGGCTCCATGCTTTGCAGCTTTGGGTGGTTCAATGAGCTAAAAAAGAACTCTGGGTAGAGAGTCCCAAATTTGGGTACAAATACCAATTCTGTGACAGTTCCTGTGCAGTTTTGAGCAGGGTCATCACTAGCCCACAGGGCATCTTTGCATAAATAAGAAAAAGATCCCTTTTGAGGAGATCCTCCCTCAGCTAGGACACATGGCAAGCTGAACACTGGTTAGACTTTAACCCCATTTCACCCCTTCAGCCTGGTTGGTACCTTTGTGCAGGATACAACCTGCTCAACCACACTTGGCAGTCCTACGCTTGGCAAGTTTCCTTTCTGAGCCTCAGTGTCTTCATCTGCAAAACAGGGAAGATCCCATCAGCTTCACAGGATGCCAGGCAGGGACCTCATCTGTCTCATTTGCCCTTTTATCCCCGGGACCTAGCACAGAGCAGAACAGAGAAGGCACTCAGTTAATGTCTAAGCATAAAGAAACGCAGGGAGGAATGGCTAAAGGAAAAGCAGGCTACAAATTACTAAGTGCTGTGCCAGTGGAAGGAAGTATCTTGGGTCTGAAGCCCCCCATACACTTTTGCCTAGGTCAGGAGGCCCCAGGTTGGTCAGGGGCAAGGGGGATGTGGGCTTAGCAGCTTAGGGACAGGGAGGAGAGTTGATGGGAGCTCAGGAAACTGGCGGTAATGCCCACCATACCCATACACACAGCCTTTTACAGTTGGCCGTAGCTTTCACCATCTTTGCCTCCACCCCAGTAACTATGAAAAGAATAAGGGATGTCACGTATGCCTATGCCCAGACTCATGAATTAGCTCCTCTAACCCACACCAGTGTGAGGGAGTACAGATCACCCCCTTTTCCAGATAAGCAAATGGAGGCCAGGGAGGTCCAGTGACTTGTCCAAGGTCACACAGGTGGAGTAAGTAGCCTAGGATTCAAACGCAGCTCTGATTACTCTCAGATGCGGGCAGTGCCACTGGGTGTCATTATTCCCATTCAACAGATGAGGAATGAGGCCCGCGGAAGTTGTAATGCAGCTAAGCCCCACTATAGGGTCGCTTCAGGGCTTTGCGCCTTCAGCAGGGGGCGTTTCTGGCGCCCTCGCCTCCCTGGGCCTCAGTTTCCCCCTCTAGGAGATGGGGAAAGGATCCCTTTCCTCCCTGTGGGAGGGCCCGGGTGGTTCAGGCTGAGCTCCGCCCCGCCAAGCTTCTTTGTCCTCGCCGCACAATGCGTGCGCTCTTGCTTGGCATTCGAGGCCTTTGTGGGCCGCGCAGCCTGGCGGCGCCCCCGCCCGCGTTATCAGCGCGGGGAAGCGGCGGCCGGAGCTGGCGGGGCCTCTCTGGGCCGCCGCCCGAGACATGTGTTGGACACGGGCCTTTCAGGCCTGGAGCCGCCGCACAAAGGCCCGGGAAGAAGGCGGAACAAAGGGCTTTTTCACGCGGCAACTGAAAAGCCGCAGATTAGCTCGCGCGTGCTGCGCCGGCGGGGAGGGGCCGCCGGCCGTCCCCCCGGACCCCTCGCCACCGCTCTCGCTCAGCCGTGTGGCCGGGCTGGGGCCTCCACGCCGACCCCCTCTCTCCTGCTCAGAATTCCCCTCGCGCCCCCCGCGCCCCAGGACACGTCCAAGCCCTGGATCCCGCGCCCCGCGGGTGCCAGTGCCACCCTCTGCCTGCTCCTCCGTTGGACGCGCTGGGCGCCGTTAGCCGTTCTCTGAGTAATTCCTGCCCGCCATTCTCTGAATGATTCATCGCCCCTCTGTTCCCCCCACCCGCCCCCCCACCAGCCCCGCCCCCTTCCCAAGCCCAATTTGAGGGTCAGCTCTTAGGGAAAGATAAGAATCGAATATGCAGTGAGTGCCAGGGACTTTGCCCACTTCCAGCCTCACAACTGTGGGGTGCAAATTATTAGCCCCATTACCCAGCAGAGGAAACCGAGGCTCAGAAAGGTTGAGGGTGGCCCGTGGTCACACGGCGGGTACCGGTGCAGCAGAGATGCAAACCCACATCCCTTCCCACCCCTCCTCTCTTGGAAAGGGTGTCTCTGCTCCTGGTGTCTCCCAGGCAGATGATGCCTCTTTTGGGGGGTGGGGGAAGGCTGGTGGACTTGGGCACGGGCTCCACCTGGCGCCAGGGCACCTTCAATCAGCCCCACCCTGCCTCCCTCAGGTATGCCATTGACCGCGACTCGGATTTAGACCAGATCTTTGATATCGATGCGGACACGGGCGCCATCGTGACGGGCAAGGGGCTGGACCGCGAGACGGCGGGCTGGCACAATATCACCGTGCTGGCCATGGAGGCGGGTGAGCCGGGGGGCGGGGCGAATACTGGGGCGGGGCGAAGGCCGTGTGATGGGCGGGGCTGAGGCGGGGCAAAGAGAAAGAAACCGGGCACAGATGGCCGGGTTGCGGGAGGCGAAAGCTGATGCGGAGGAACAAAGACCTGGGAAGGATCCCAAGCCAAAAGGCGAGAGCTGGTCTGGAAGCTGACTTTCTTCCGTCAGCATTTATTGAGCACCCACTACATACGAAGCCCTGTTTTAGACACTGAGGATACAGCCTTGAACAAGACAGAAAAGCTCTTGTCTTTGTGGGGGAGCGCTAGATTGTCAGCAAACAGGTGTACATATGTCAGATGATGTGAAGTGCTAGTGAGAAACCGGGAAGGAAGAGAGCCGGGGAAGGGGATTGGGAAGAAGAGGGTGTTGTTCCTCTTAGAAGAAGGCCTCTCTGAGAAGGAGCCATTTCAACAGAGACCTTAGGAAAGTGAGGAAGTCGTGCCCATGTCCGAGGGAAGAGTGTTCTAAGCAGAGGGAACAGCCAATGCAAAGGCCCTGAGGTGGTAGTTTGCCCAGCATATTGGAGGAATGGCAAGGAAACCAGTGTGGTTGGCGAGGGGCAGAGTGATCAGCCGTTGTAAGTGCTTTGGACTTTACTCTGAATAAGGTGGGAATCACAGGACAGGGCCACCATTTGAGCTGAGGAGGGACATTACCTGACAGGATACCTCTGGCCGCTGCATGAGAATAGATCCTTTGGGGGGTGAAGGAGGAAGTTAAATGTGATAGTGGCAAGAAGACAAGACCGTGTCCTGGCCCAGGGCTACAGCCATGGAGGAAGTGAGATGTGGTCAGCTTTGGGGGACAGGCTGAAAATGGCACCCCGGGATTTTCTGATGGAATGACTGATGTGGAGATAAGAGATAGAGAGGGGGTCCGGGACTACTTCAAGGTGCTTGGCCTGGCTTTCTGGAAGAGTGCGCGCCTGTGCACGCGTGTGCGCGTGCGTGTGTGTGTGCGCGCGTGCACCACGGGCAGTTTGGTGCAGCACGGGTAAGCTGCAAGAGAAAGAGGGGAGGCTCTATGCATGGGGTCCAGATAAGTAAGGCCATGGAGGTGTGGGGCTGAGACCACGGGGTTCGCAGAGGCCCAGGAGAGGGGAGGTGGCAGCTGCAGGCCTCCTCCAAAACCAGAGCAATGCTGCCTGGACCTGGTCTCCAAGCCCCCCCCCCCCCCGCCATCAGCTCTCAACGTCCAGGAGCCTGCAGAGCTGCCAGTAAGCAGTCATGACAGCAGAGAGACTCAGAGCCTCTGAGCCTCGGGTGCGTGGGTGGGCGACATTCAAACTTGCCCCTGCGTGCACTTGAGGGGGTGGCCCAAGCCCCTCCTGGCCCTGCGAGCCCCCCACCAGCCTTCCTCCTCCTCCCCTTGCCGGCGCCCTCCCACTTTGCAGGCCCCACCGGCCGTGGGCCAAGGAAGTCCCTATGCTGAAGTTCCCTCCGTCTCTTTCAACTTCAGTTTAAAAGAAAATACAAAGCTGGCTCAAACCTCAGTGCCTGCTACTCGGGAGCCTTTGAATCCACTCCTCCACCGCATGAAAGGAAAGTAACAAAGGTGGCTGGAGAGGAAGTGGCGGCTGGACTGGGGGGGAGGAGAGCTCCCACTCCTTCCCTCCCTGCTCCCTGGGCGGCCAGGGGAGACTGGCCTGGCTGCTGGGCAGAGAGCCCCCTCTCCCTGCCCACAGATACATCTCCCCCCACATGTCCGGCTCGGCACCCTGCCTGACGTCCCACTCGGGTTAAGCATTGTGCTTCTGGCCCAGTGGGTCTCTTTGCAGGGAGCAGCTAGACTGGTATACAAAGTCTATAATGCTGCCATTTCACAGAAGAAAGGATGTGGAGGGGACTCTCCCACAAACATTTTACAGTGTTGACCTCATCCATATTCTGGGCTGGAGGCTTTCTAGTGTGGACTTCTACTGAATCATGATCAGTAACCCATCAGCACCCACTTTACTGATGGGAAGATCGAGACTCAGAGAGGAAACTTGCCCAAGGATGTGCGGTGGCAGAGCTGGGATTTGGAGCAAGTCTGCCTAGTTCCCTCCGCAGCAAGGCCACGTGAGCTCCCTTTCCCGGGTACTCTCTGCAATCTGAGCCCCCCCCCCCCACCCACCCACCAGTGCCTAGCAACCCACCATGGGGAAGATGAGGCTCTGGAAGGAGACTGATCACTGGGCTAGAGACCCTCCCGCCTGAGCTGCAATCAACAACCCCTGCCCAACCCTCACCAGGTATTAATCAATGAGAAAACGAATGGCTCCCGCTTCACAGAGCTAATGGGGGGATTCAATAGGATCATGCATGGAAAGAACTTGCCTAGTACTTAATAAGTGCTCAATTAGTGGTATCTATCGATCCTGACTCTGTGCACTTGACTACAAGCACCAACTCTGTGCAAGGCATTTTACAGTAGTGCGCTCACTCGTTGAATCTTCCCACCTAAGAGGTGTCGGTTCTGCCCTTATCCCCAACGTATGGATGAGAGGTGAAGTCATTTGTCCAAATTCCCAGCCCCAGCCTGTCTGACTCCAAAGCCCGGCTCTTACCCAGATGCCCCTCAAGTCATGTTTTTTTGGTGCCAGGCACGAATCCAGGAGTGTCACAAATAATCCACCGACTCCAGCTTCTTGCCATCTCTGCAAGACAAGGGCAAAATTATTATCCCCACTTTACAGAAGAGGAAATAAAAGCTCAGGGCGGAACAGCGATGGTTCCAAGGTCATGGAGCAAATCCACACAGGGTCAGGGCTCCACCCCCAGACCTCCTGCTTCCTAGCAGCCAGCCCTAGCCCCAAGGGCAATGCCAGGGGGTCTGCCTGCCCGTGGCCTCCTGCTGAAGCATCCATTTGGCTTCCTCAGAAACAGAGGATGCTGGTGGGGTCACGGTGGCCCCGCCTGCTCTGGGCGTAACAAACCCGAGGTGACAAGAATCAGAGGGGAAATATTTATACACAGTGGCGGAGCTTGGCGAGCACCTTGGAGAAGGCTGCACTGGGTCGGGAGCCACCGCCGCTGTCATACTGGATTACCTCAAAGACTCCCCAGCCACTTAGTATGCCGGCTCCCCTCTCCCCGAACTTCTGAGTCATCCATTCTGCCCATGCAAACGCTCCTTCCACTGACATTATCTTTAACGTTTTGTAATCATGAAATATTAATGACCGATACTGAATTTAAAGTACAATTTGTGTCTGAATCCTTCGGTGGAAAGGGCAGTTGTAAAGGGACAGTCTTCAAAGAGTTGGGGGTGCGGACTTGGAAGGCCAGTGCTGGGGGGGTTCCAGGGGCCGCATCCGGCCCCCCTCCTCCAGGGTCGTCTGGCCCTAAGCTGGTCTGGAGTGGGGGAGGGGGCAGGTCTCTAGCCACCAGGAATAGCAAAGTGTTAACCAGATTAGCGAGAAGCTTCCCCATCTGGGTCACCCCAGGCCAAGTACGTCTTACAGCACCCTGGTTTTTCCTGCAAACCACGGAGCACTCGTCATGATTTATATATGTATTTGTGTGAGTATTTAGTTAATCTCTTCTCCCCAGGACGCTGTACCTTCCACGAGGGCAGGGTCTTGTCTGCATCTGCGCTATTTATACCAGGCCTGGCACTTAGTAGGCGTGTGTAAATACTTACTGAACGAATGGATAAAGGGGCTGGCCCACCGAGTGAGGAAAGCAGGGTGGCGTGACACGTGAAAACTGGGGTCAGTTGCACCGTTCCCAGCTGTCTGCGCTTGGACGGGTCACTCCCCCTTTCATTGCCTTACTTTTCTCATCTGTAAAATGGCACTGTGTTAGATGGCTGTAAAGATAATAATTTTTTTTAAGATTTTTATTTATTTATTTGAGAAAGAGAGAGTGAGCGAGAGAGAGCAAGCACGAGCAGAGGGAGAGGGAGAAGCAGACTCTCCGCTGAGTAGGGAGCCCAACATGGGGCCTGATCCCCATGGGATCATGACCTGAGCTGAAAGCAGACGCTTAACCGACTGAGCCACCCAGACGCCCCAAAGATTATAATTTACGATATCTTTACAATAATAGCAGCTTCTGCTTGTTTGAAGCTTACGATGTGCCAGACATCATCCTGAATGTTGTATATAAAGCATCTCATGTCATGGACGTTAGAATCTGTGTATGTAAAATGACTAGCATGGTTCCTGACACACGGTACTTGTGATTCATAGCCAGAGAAAAGAATCTGAGGGAAGAAGGAATGTCAGAGATGATGGACTCCAGCCCCCACCCCCACCCTCACTTCACTGCTGGGGAGACTAAGCCCAAGGAAGGGAAGCAACTGGCCCAAGTCCAGCAGTGAGGCCCTATGACTCCCAGTCCAATGCTCCTTAGGAGGACAAGAGGGATGGGGGTGAGAGCTTGCAGTGGGATGAGACTCAGAGTGCTCAGTTGCCACGAGGACACCCCCCGCTCCCCACATGTCTACCCCCAGCTAGTGTTTCCAGAGGGCCTCTCCTCACCGCCCATCCCGGTCTGGGTGCTGGGATCTGGTGGTAAACAAGGCTTGGCCACTGACCTCGGAGCTCACAGGTAGGCGGGGGAGAGACACATCGACAGCCAGTGACAACACAGAGCGGAAGGGGGCAGTGGGCACTCAGGAGGAGCAGGGAAGGACTTGCCCACCCAGAGGGGAAGGAGGCCAAAAATCTTTCCCAAAGGAGGGGACATCTGAATTGGGTCTCAAAGGCTGAGGAAAGGGAGTTTGGGTGCTCGAGGCAGAAAGACTCAGAAGCTCAGCCGTCCACTGGCCATTCTGAGAATGGGGAGACTGGGGCGGGGGCAGAGGCTGGGGTGGGGGACGGCTGGAGCAGGCGAGGTGAGGTGAGCATGCAGACGCTCACTGGCTCTCTACAGGAAGGGCTCTCGATGTCCTCTGAGGAGCCATTCATCTGCTGGAGACAGCAGGGAACCAAGGCAGGTCTTAGAGCAGCGGAGTGACATGGTCAGATGTGCGGGCCCAGTGTTCACTCGGGCTCATGGGTGAACAGGAGGGGGCTGGCCTGGAGCAGGAGGGCACATGGGAGGCTGTGGTGAAGCCTCAGGCTTAGACAGGAGCTGGGGGTGTCAGGGCAGGGCTAGGACGGGCAGGGAAGCTGAGTGTGGTGCCATCTGGGGAAGAGGCTTGGCACAGTCCTGCGTGGAAGGGGCTGCTTCAGGAGGCACTGAGCTCCCCATCACCAGAGGTGTGTAAATCAGGCCTGGGCTCCTCTTAGACCGGGTAATTCCCGGAATCCTGTGCCCCCTGAGTCCCTAACAGAGGCAGACCGGAATAAAGATTTTGTCGTGTCTATGGGGTCTCCAGAGGACAGCCCAGAACATCAGGACCAGCTCAGCCCTAGGAAGGAAAACTTTCTCCCAACCCCCCATTCCAGAGTCCCTGATTCACCCCGAAGTCCTCCTTTATCCTTTGGAGGACTACACAACGCCCCCCACCCCAACAAAGTCGAAGCCTCCGGTCTCCCCTGGGAAGCCAAAGAGATAATCAAAGCCCTGAGAGAGACAGAGAAGGGTGCCCAAACCTCCTGCTCCCACTAAAGGTGAGTGAGGACAGGGTAGGGGGTGCAAGGAGTCCACTTTTGGCAGCGCTGACACCCCTCCCCTGGAGCACCCCCACTTGCTCACCCAGCTTGTCTTGGCCGGCGGGTAATTGGGATGATAAATCTTCCTGCCCAGCGGGCCAGCTCTAATCAGAGCCTGGTGTTTGGATGCAATTTAATTCTCTCGGGAAAGGGAGGAGCTGGGGGGACTGAAGAAGAGGGTCCGCTCTGCTGCCCACCCTCCACTGCAAGTGAGTGGGAAGGAGGTGCCTTCAAGCTGCCCCCCAAGCTCTCTCCCTCCCCCCCACTCCTGTTCCTTCCATCTCTCCTTTCCCCACCAGTCCCTCCTTCTTCCCCCCACTTCTCACTCCCACTCTTGCAACCTCCCTTGCCTCCTTCTCTCTGGGCTTCTCTCTCTCTCTCTCCATTTGTTTTACTGATGAGAAAACCTTAGTCCAAGGCGAGAGGCAGGAACAGCATCACATAGCTTGACTCTTGCCCAGATGGAGGGACCCTGGAGGGGGTGCACCCCCCACAGAATTAGTCCACCTGAGGAGGTATTGGTCTCTGCCTGTGGGCTCCCCAGTATTCCAGCATAGTCAGGGATGCCACAGGCAATGAAATCCATTCATTCGACAATCTTTATTAAGCACCTACTATGTGCCACGCACATAGCAGTAAACAAAATAGAAATTCTGCTTACTTTCTCATGGGGGAGACAAGTGATGAGCAAGTTAAGTAAGTAAAGACATAGCGGGTATTGGGTAAGTGTTATGGAGAGAAAGCAGGGAAGGGCGTGTCTGGTGGGATGGCAAGGGACACATTTAAAGAAGGTCATCAGGGGAGGCTCTCTGAGAAGGCATCTGGGCAAAGATCTGAAGGTGAGAACGGAGCAAACTTGGAGCAGAGCTCAAGAGAGGAGTGAGGGACAAGGCCAGGGAGATAGCTGGAAGATCACGTGCAGGTGGGCATGTGGGCATGTAGGACTTGGGCTAATATTCTGATGGCCCGGGACTGAGGCAGTCAGGGAGAGCTTCCAGGAGGAGGCAGAGACATTTGTTAGGACGTTTAGGACGTTGAGGCAAGTGGGACTCTGACGGCTAAAGATGGCAAGAAAGGCAGTACCATCTGATGATTAGAAACTTCCCCTCTGGAACCAGACCCAGGTTCGAGTCCCAGATTGATTAGTTGTTCCCTATGAGACCTTGGGCAAGTTCCTTACCTCTCTGAACGGGGTTTCCTCCTCAGTAAAATGTCAATACTACTAGTCTCCACCTCCCACAATAGTTGACAGGAGGAAAGGGGGCAGCACAGAGCCTGGCCCACAGCGCATGCCTCGCATGTGTTTGCTGATGTCTTTCTGGAAAGGAGCACGTTCCTAGCAGTGCCCTTAACAGAGTCACCAGGCCAGCTCCCATTTCCTCTTCCCTTCCCAGTGGCCCCCAGCCCTCCAAGCCTAGTTTGGTTGAGATACCAGGTGAGTACCTGCCAGGGGCTGGGGTCTTCCTGGGAAGGGATCCAGAGTCTCATTATCTACAGCCTCCTCCTCTTCTCCTCCCCGGTGTTTGCATATGCTGTCCCCATTCCCTGGGGCACTCTTTCCCTCCCATCCCCTTCACCTGATTCCTTCCTAGTTGGATCTCAGCCTAAAGGTCACTTACTCCAGGGAAAACATCCCTGCACCCACCGTGCTCTTGAACTTTTATCTCTTAGCTCTTATCAGAGTCTGGAGTACTGTCTGTCCCTGCCTCGAGACCGAGAGACCGTATAGGTCTTGCTCACTGTTATGTCCTTGGCACAAAGGAGGCGCTCAATTCATAATCGTCAGCAAAACCCAGCAGCCTCAGCTCCAAACGGCTCAGTCCGATCCCCTGGCCGTTTGTTATACGTCGGGGTCTCCGAGGCCCAGAGAAGGTAGGAGACCGGCCCACGTTGCACAGCAGTGCTCCCGCCCCCGGTCCAGGCGCCCACTGAACAGCCCACCTCCTCGGCCCCCAGACCCCCAGGGTTTCACCTGCCACCTTCCTGGTTTCCTAGCAAGGTAGCTCAGAGAGGGAGCCCCAGGCCGAAGCACATTTAATTTTCATCTAGGAACCGGTTAAGGCTGCAGGCCGGCTCAGCTCTGGGCTGTCAATCAGCCTTCCTCAAGGCTGCATCAATTAGTTTAAAAATATTGAATGCAATTTTGCCTGACACAACATATTGCAGCTACTGCAAAATATAATTTATTTTAGAAGAAGAAATAATTAAACTAATTTGCATGTCAGTCAGCTGAACTGAGATGCCAAGAGGGGGGTTGGGACCCATGAGGGACCCAGCCCTGGGAGAGGGCACCTGCTGCTGGGCGTCGGGGAAGGGCCGCTTGGACCTGGGTCCGAGCAGTAGTCGGTGCTGGATGGACAGATACCCAGGCAGCAGGAGGGCCTACTGGCCTCGGATCTAGACCAAGCACTGGCCGTAGAGGCAGGAGACCCAGGACCCAACCCAGCTCTGCGCTGACTCCCTTGTGGCTCTGGGCAAGGTCCTGGCCCTCTCTGGGCCTCAGTTTTCTCATCTACAAAATGGGTTTAACAAGACCTTCTTTACAGGTTGTTTGAGGATCAAATGAGGTCATAGATAAGAAAATTTGTTATCGATTGGAAAGTCCTGCGCAGGGTGAAGATTAATTAATTGATGGAGTCTTTGTTTTATCCCAGAAACATTTAAGATGGTAAACTTATGAATTAGTCATTAGCAGTGATCACAAATGCGGCTAACTGTGATCAGGAGGGGTTTAAAGGAAGTCCACCAGAAGTAAGGTAACAGGTTGGACTCCCCCACCTGCCGGTGGTTGGCAACCCCCCGCCACATATTAGATTCCTACAGCCATTAAAAAACCTCAGTGACCACGCCTTGGGCATCACTGTTTCAAAGCCTTCCCAGGCGATTCTAATGTGCAGCCAGGCTGGAGCCCACAGCGATGTCATGGGCACACAAGGCTCTGCGGATTCCAGGCCGGCCCCAAATCCAGGGGTCCCTGGGATCAGTTCTGCAGGTGGTAACTAGGCAACATAGAGGCACACACCTTCCCTGCCCACTCGGCTGCCCCGCCTCTGAGACCTGGGATCCACAGCCATGCCAAAGGGTTCAGGGCTTTCCCAGGAGGTGACCTGTAGCATTTTTAAAAAGGAGGTAAGAGGGGTGCCTGGGTGGCTCAGTCGGTGAAGCGTCTGACTCTTGGTTTCAGCTCAGTTCATGATCTCAGGGTCATGAGATCGAGCCCCACGTCGGACTCTGCACTGGGCGAGGAGCCTGCTTCAGAGTCTCTCTCTCCCTCGGCCCCACCCCCCTTGAAAAAAATAAAAGAGGAGCAGGACAACAACAAAAAGGTAATTATGTGAGGTGAAGGACGTGTTAACTAACCTGATTGTGGGAAACATCCCACAATATATACACGTATAAAATCAATACATTGCACACCTTATACCATGTTGTCAATCCTATCTCAATAAAGCTAGGAAAAAAAAAAAAAAAAGCAGCCACAAGAGGCCCAACAGATTGTAAAGGAATGGCTCATTAGTGGGGTCGCCAGCAGTGGACCCGGCCCCCCTGCAGCGTGTCCCCCTCAGAGGAGCTGGCCCTGCTCTGGGGTCGCCCTTCTGCATGGCGCATAGGCCCCTGCACCCCCTCCCTCTGCCTCAGCGAGGAGAGAGGTGCCTGGTCCTGGCAGCGGGCCTCACTCTCCCCACCTCCCCTCCTCCCAAACGCACCCTCCTTCTGTCTGTTTAAGTTCTTCAGCAACAGACTCTTAAAAATAACGGCTTGCCCGGCATTCCCAGTCACGACTCCGATCTCTCACCCCCCCCAGAAAAGCCCCCTCTAATCACTGAAGCTGCAGATCTGGGTGAGCTGAGAAGATAAGGTGCCCCTGGCTAAGGGGAGCTCCAGAGAGGGGCTGGGGTCTGCGTTAATTAAGGACTCATCCCCCTCCTTTCCCTGACCCTAGGAGGTGGCTCCACCTGCCTCCGGATCCCATTTCTCCTTATCAACACACAAGCAGCTGCGGGCCACGGCGGGCGGCCCTGATCAGAGAAAGAGGCAGCCCCACTCCTCCCAGAACTCATGGGGTTCCTGGCTGCTTGGAAGCTTCCAGGCTGCCCCCAAAAGAGCTCCCTGCCCGCCAGGTTAGACGGCTAACCACCCTGCTTAGAAGGGGGTGGCTTCCTCTCTCCCAGTCCTTGAGGTCGCTGGTGCATAGAACTTGTCGGTAACGAACTCACGACTAAGATAGCTGAGAGCAGGGCACCAATGAGCACCCAAGAGGTCCAGGGAACAAGGGGCAGAAAAGGCCAACATTCAAGGTGCGGCTCAGACAGGCCAGGCTGGGACAAGGTATCCTTCAATCACTTGATGTCATTGCTGAAAGGACCCTTAAGGATGTCTGTTTATTTAACAAATCCTTAGATAGCACTTGCTATGTGTTGTATACACAGCTTAAAAATGCTTTGCAGATAGGAACGCAATCTTTCCTCTTAACCAACCCATTACTCCATGTTGCTGGTGAGAAAACAGAGGCACCGAGAGGCCAAGTAACCTGGCAGAGACCACACAGCTACTAAGTGGCAGAGTTGAGATCAGAACAACTTGCCTTGGAGACTTTACTCTTAATCACTGTGCTCTGTTCATTTTCCAAATGTGGAAAGGGACATCAGGGAGGGAGGACCAAACACTGGGTCAAGGACAGAGCCATGCCTGGAACTCAAGCCTCTTTCTGTCCATGTTCTTCCAGGCTTCATTCATTCGTTCAACAAATGTATTAGAACTTACTCTGTGCTGTACCCCACAGTGCTGGAACCCGGGGGTTAATACATCAGGGACCTTGACCTCAAAGACTTCACAGGTGGGGGTGTCATGGTTTTGCTGAAGACCCTGGCCAAGACCTACAGCCAGTGGACTTGTCTTGCCCTCTCAGGATCAGGTCTTAAAAGAGCAGAGGTTTGGAAGCCCCGTTGTCAACTGACCAGTTCTTTAAAGTTTCTCATGCTTTGTTTCTCTTCTGCAAAGAGGGGATAGAAACTGACCCAAGCACAGGATTTCCACATGGATACCTGAAATAATGGATGTGGATGCTCCGGGTGCGTTCTGTGCCCCTGATGGTGATGGGATGTCGAGAATGGGATGCTGGTTGACGGCAGTGGTGATGATCGTGTTGCCGGGGGTGGGAGCGGGGGTAGCTATGTGATGGTGACGTGGGTGTTTATGGGGGGTAATGGTAGTAAGGGTGGGGCTGGTAATGGTGTTTGTGGTAGAGAGAGTGATCGCGTGGGTGCTGCTGGCCGTGCTGGTAAGGGCGCTGATGGGGATGGCCTTGGTGTTTGTGATAACAGAGATGAGGAGGGTGGTGCCTTGGATAGGGCACTGGGGACACCATCATTCGGATGGCAACGGTCTAATGGCGAAGCCAGCAGGTTGGTGCCTGCGAGAGTGGTGGTGGGGATGGTGTTGACGATGGCGCCAGGTGGCACTGAGGGTTATGGTGGTGGAGGCGGTGGTGGTCATGCAGGGACGGTGGTGGTGACCGTGACGGCAGTGATGGTGGTGACCCCTTCATGCCCGTTGTCCTCAGTCCGGATCCTGTTCCCTGCCTGGTCAACCCACACATCTCTCAATGTGACCCCACTGCCTCGCCTTGTCTTCATGGCAGATGGGGGGTTGTCTAGGTCTCACACTTGGTGCCGCTCACCCCGCTCCTGTGCTCTCGCTGCAGACAATCATGCCCAGCTCTCCCGGGCATCCCTAAGAATCCGAATCCTGGATGTGAACGACAATCCCCCAGAGCTGGCCACTCCCTACGAGGCAGCCGTGTGTGAGGACGCAAAGCCAGGACAGGTACGCGGAGGGGCTGGGGCCTGGGGGTTCTTGGGACTGGCTGGGACACCCTCTACCCAGGTCCAGTGTGGACTAGGCCTCACATCAGCTCCCTGCCCCATCCTCCCCCTTCAGCTGATCCAGACCATCAGCGTGGTGGACAGAGATGAGCCTCAGGGTGGGCACCGCTTCTATTTCCGCCTGGTGCCCGAAGCTCCCAGCAACCCTCACTTCTCCCTGCTTGACATCCAAGGTGAGTTACCTCTGAACCACCAAATCCTAGGATGCACAAAGGAGGGGCCTAGCCTCCCCTCCCCTTCCCGTATTACCGGTGGAGAGACTGAGGCACCCAGAGGGCCAGTGTTGGGTCCAAGATCACACAGAAAATCTGGGTCAAGCTAGAGCTGTTCCCCAGCCCACTGGCTAAACCCTGAAGAACAAGCCGGGGGCGGGTGGGCGGAGTGGAGACGGGGCACCCCAAGAGAAGAGAATGGAAAGATACAGAGAGGGAACAGATGAGGAGTGGGTGGGCCAGAGTCCTGGATGGAAAGAGCCCCCTGGTCTAACTGAAGATTGAAATAAGTCACGTGCACACACTCCCACCCTTCAGTTTAAAAAGCGCTGTATCCCACTCATGTTTCTCTTTGCATCCTCACGGCCACCCTGGGGGATGATTTCCTTACCCCCCCCCCTATTTTACCCGTGATAAAACCGAGACTCTTGGAGGAAAGGGACCCACCCAGGGCCATACGGGGAGTCAGCGGCAGGTTGGGATTCCAACCCACCCGTCTCAGATCCAGCGTGCTTCCTGCTTTCACTCCTTCGCCACCTTGGAAGTGACTGCCCTGCCCAGTCTGAGCTGATCCCACTGTGAGATGTGCCCCAGCAAGTTCCTCAAGAAGCCAAAGTCTGAGCCTTCGAGCACTGAACTGGGGGTTGGGGTTGGGGGGGGTGGAGGGCATCAGTGGACTGGGAGTGAGGGCCCTGGGTCCCAGGCCAGACTCAGCTGGGGGCTCTCTGTGCAACCCCAGCAAGTCTGCACTTCCTAAGCCTCCATTGTGTCATCTGTAAAATGGGGCTGAAAGGGCCTGCCCCCTGAGATGGCTAGGTGGCCCCCCAAAATGAAGGTATATTGTTAGTACCTGGAACACATCATTTCCTGCATTCAGCAATTATTTACTGAAACACTGTGCCTCTGTATCAGGCACTGTTCTAAACCCTGAAATACAGTGGCAAACAAGACAAAATCCCTGCCCTCATGGAGGTGACATTCTGGTGAGGGGAGGTAGAAATTAAACAAGTGAATAATATGTTGGGGATGCTAAGTGGCTGGAGGGTAGATAATGCAATCTCGACAAGAGTCTAGACTTGATTTTGTTCAGTGCTGGGCCCCGAGTGCCTAGAGCAGGGCCTGGCACATAGTGGGTGTTCCATAAAATGTGTTAAACAAAACAGGGGGAAATAAAGCAGAGTAAGAGTAGGAGCTATTTTAAATAAGGAGGCCTGGGAAGCCATCTCTGAAGGAATCAATAGTGAGTATGACTCTAAAGGAAATTAGGGAGTGAGCCATGCTGATAACTGGACCAAGAATGATCCAGGTGGAGGGAACAGCAAGTACAAAGGCCCTGAGGTGAGAGCAGGGAACAGGAACAGGAGGCCTGCGTGGGTGGAATGAGTGGATACCAGGACTAGGAGATCAGGTCATGTCGGTTCTTTCTGACCCTGGAACAGGTCTGGGATCACCCCCAAGACCCTTACAACCCTTCCCTCCAAAAGGAGGGACCTCAGTGGCCTCTGAAGCCAGACCTTCTGTATTTCCAAGAGTAATATTAAAAATATTTCACAACCAGTGCAGTTCAGATGACCAACCGAAAGGGACACTGACCATAAATAACCTGGAACAGGACCCTGGAGCCCCCACTGTGCCAGGCTTTACCCCCTTAGTGGCTTGATTGTGTCAAAGTTGGGGGTGGGCATGGGGGGAAGGCTGAGGCAGCAGGGAAGGACTTGGGGCTCGTGGAGTCAGAGCTATTTAAACCTTTTTGGAAGCATTTCAATATTTTAACAAATGGTAGTACCTTGCCCACGCATTATTTCAGTGGTATCCTGAGTTGGCCCCAGGAGATACGAATAGCCCTGGCTTGACCTCGCCAAGTTCACAAGTCTTTCCAACCCGAGGGGCTGGAAGTTCTGTCCCAACTGCCTCTCTTTGACGGGGAGCCGCCAGGAGCTCCCATCCCGCGTGACCCCCTGGAAGGAGCTCCAGGAGCGAGGGTGGCAGCCATGTGTTAAGCTCAGCACAGCCGTGGAAGGGCTCCTCCGCCAGGCCCCTAGCCCCTTCCCACGGCCTGCCAAGCCCCCTCCTCCTCACCATATAAATATCCTGGGTGACAAACAGCTACCCCAACCCATCTGTTTCTTTGTACACATTTGTAGCCAGTTTGGAAACGTGATTTATAAATATTGCTTTTGCAGCCAGGGATTGACACTGATGTATGTCAAGCCAGATGGATGGATACAATGCTAGGCGCAGTTCCTGCCTGAGGGGGGGGAAAGGGGCTGGGGTGACCAGCGGCTTCCCCAGGTGAAGCCAGCCGCTGCCCCAGAGGGCTGCTTGGGAGGTTAAGGGATGATGCCCAGGGATCCCCTTTTGTCGGGTGGAGGAGTGGCACGGACCAGAGCTCTGAGAACATATGCCTCCATGGCCAAAGGCGGCAACTCTGAGAAACAAACATCTCCTCTCCACTCCTCTGTTCTTGCTTGGGAATTTGAGGCTGAGCCAGAGCCAGCCACTCATTTTTCAAATCTGTCTACTTCTCTGTGCCTCTACTCCCACTATCCTCTCACACCTAAAACACACAGTATCTTCCTAACTCATCTTCCACATCCACTCTTGTGCTTTAGATTAGAAACGCCCTTGCATAGAATGGAGGCTCAGCAAGGGCAGGGACCACGTCTGTCTTGTTCACGCTCTAGCCTCAGGGGCTAAGATAATCCTGACATCCAGAGGGTGTGAATGGATGATTTGTCGTGCGGTCTCTTCTTGGCTTAAAACCCACCAATCAATGGCTTCCCATTGCTTTTAAGAAAATAACCCCAATTCCTTACTATGGCCTCTAAGACTTTCCATGATGAGCCCCTGCCCCACCCTGCCCCCAGTTTGACCTTGACTCACTCGAGCCATCACCTTCCTCCCTCCAGTCACAAAGGACTGCTTTAGTTCCTTGAGCATATTATGCTTCTTCCAGCCTCGAGGCCTTTGCATCGGCTGTCCCCTCTCCTTGAACTCATCATTCAGTACTAGGCAATAATACCACTTCTTCCAAGAAGATCTCCCTGACCTCTCTCAGACTAAGTCAGGTCCTCTGTTAGGTGCTCTTCCTGTACTTTTCCTTCTTAGCACTCACCATGGTTTGTAATTGTAGACTAAATTGTGGGTTTATTCAATTAACATTTGTCTCTCACATTAGAATATAAGCTCACACCCAGGAATATGCTTGGTTTAGCTCCCCACTATTTTCTCCCTGCGACTAGGATGGTGCCTAGGACATAGTAGTTACTCAATAAAGATTTATTGGATGGCTGGGTGGAGGATAGATGGATGGATATGGGTGGATGGATGGACAGAGGATAGATGGATGGATGGATGGAGGATGGATGGGTGGATGAGGGATGGATGGTTGCATGGATGAGTGGTTGGAGGATGGATGGTTGGATGGATGGATGGATGAGGGATGGATAGATGGATGGATGGATGGATGGATGGATGGATGGATGGATGGATGGATGGTTGAGGGATGGATAGATTGATGATTTGATGGGTGGATGGGAAAAATAGCTATGTGACCAATTCACTGGATAAATCCAGACAAGTCACTTCTCTCTGAACCTCAACTTCCACACATATAAAATGGAAATAATGTCACAACTCTTGATGATTGGGACAATTAAATATTACTATATATTTAAAGCATCCACACAGTCCTTGATGCATAGAAAGCCTGTAGTCAGAGCAGAGGAGTCCCACATCATTCCCTTTTCCTCATCTTGCTCTTGAGTCTCCTTTCTTCCCCTTGGGAAGGCAGATATTTTCACAGCCGGGGTTGATTTACCCTTTGACAGGCAGCTGAAGCCAGAGCTTGAGGAGCTGACCCGGGACCACCAGTTACCCCAAAAGTTGCAGTTCATTCAAGTGTCATTCTTCGAGTCTGGCTCCGTGCCAGGGCAGAGACGGGCACATGCTAACCTAACGCCATGTGATAAGCACTGTAGCAGAAATGTGTGTGGCTCCTGCGTAGTCAGAGCAGGGAGGGGGAAGCCGAGAACGGAGGCCACAGGAAGGAGGTGACATTTAGCTGGAGCGTGACAGATGAGGAATTTGCCCAGCAAGAAGGTGGGGATGGTGTTCCCGCTAGCGGGAACGTGGTGAGGAGAGGCAGGGCAGCCTACACGGAGAGCAGGCCCAGGGTGCAGCGCAGGGGACGTGGGGATGGGGCGCGACAGAAAGAACCGCCGGCATCTATGGAGAATTTCCAGGGGCTGGGACCCATTCTAAGGGTTAGGCATGAATTTCACCATAATCCTCACACCAATGTGCTACTATTTTCCTCAGTTACAGATGAGAAAACTGAGGTCCAGAGAAGCTAAGTGAGCTCCCAAGCGAATAAATGATCGACTCGGCATGATTTTTTTTTTAAACATTTTAATGGAGATTTTCAAATGTGTGTAAAAGTAGATAGAATAATATCACAAAACCTCATGATACCATCACATGAGCTTCAACCCATGACCAATCTTGTTTGAGCTGGACCTCTAGTTCGCGTCACAGACGTGCTCAAGGTCACAAGTCAGCTCTTTTCTCCTGCATTGTGTCCACGATTGGGGGAGGCCCGGAACTGAACTGGGTTGACAGGGGCCACAGAGCTGGGGAAGGGACCCAGACTGCTGAAGTCTGAGGGCAGAGAGACTAGCCGGAAGGCTGTGAGGGCAAGAGAAGGACTCAGGAGGGGAGACTGGACGCCCCCCGCAGGGCCCCCTTGTGTGGCGCTGGCTGTGAAGGGTGGGGGTAGCAGCCAGCCCGGCTCAGAGTATGAGCCTCCACGCTGGCATCAAAATGGTGGAGGCTCAGGGGTGGCCTGACCCATACAGGAGAGGGTGGGAGAGGCAGGAAGGGCAGGGGAAAGTGGGCACCACCTGTCACCAAAGCCCATGCTCCGAGACCAGAGAGCCACCTGAGTCCTGCCTAGCATTCCCAGCAGCTGGCTGAAGGGGTGTCATGAATATGACTTGTGTTAGTTCACTGTCCTCTCTGGTCGCACATGTAGAAAGGAGACCTTGGTGCACGCAAGTCCCCTCATGAGGCCCCAGAGGCCATGCCCCCAGCCCGGCAGGCTCAGCCTCTTAGACTCCCGACAGAAAGCTCCCTCAGCCAAAGCCAGATGCGAGAGAAGACATTCCCAGTCTTGTCCGTGACCCAGGACTTGTCTGGGGCCCAGTAAGCCACAACCCAAGGACCCCAGGACCCCAGAGTCAGGGTGCATTGGGTAGCTGGGGTAGAACAAAAGAAGGCCGTTGAAATGAATGAGGGGAAAAAAATTAACATAGCCGGGGACAGGACCTTGGCCCAGCTGGGGACAGAATCTTGGAAAAGCTGGGGACAGGACCTTGGCACAGCTGGGGACAAAACCTTGGAATAGCTGAAGACAGAATCTTGAGACTGCTGGGAATAGCATCTTGTGACAGCTAAGGACAGAACTGTGGGCTACACGGCTGGGAGCAGGATCGTCAGGCAGCTGGGGGCAGAAGCTGCGGAGATTGGGGACCAGATCCGTGGGTCACTGGGAGGCAAGAGCTCGGGGCGGAGGGAGGCAAATCCCGAGGGGGCATCAGGAGGTGGCCGGGACAGGGGAGGCCAAGCCGTCTCACACACCACTGCCTCTTTCTGGAGCAGACAATACGGCCGCGGTGCACACACAGCACCTGGGCTTCAACCGGCAGGAGCAGGACGTGTTCTTCCTGCCCATCCTGGTGGTGGACAGCGGGCCGCCCACGCTGAGCAGCACGGGCACGCTCACCATCCGCATTTGCGGCTGTGACAGCTCGGGGACCATCCAGTCCTGCAACACCACAGCCTTCGTCATGGCCACTTCCCTGAGCCCCGGCGCCCTCATCGCGCTCCTGGTCTGCGTCCTCATCCTGGTCGGTGAGTCCGGCCAGAGCCACGCCCCCGCCCTGCTGGCCTTCACCCTGGGGCCCTGGATGTCCTTCCCGGGAACCCCCGCGGGGGCCTCAGCTTCCCTCTCCCACCAGGAAGGGCGGCCCAAATGATGTCCGAGCTCTAGCGTGTGGGTCCCGTGACAAGTCTTCTAAGAACCGAGCAGCCCCACCACCAATTCCAGAAAATGTCAGCCCCACCTGAGACTCCTTGCATGTTGGCCACCTTCTACGTTTTTAAAAACAAGCATATTATTTAAAAAATCTCTCATGTCCACCGTCCTTTTTTATGCTCCATGTAGGACTTTTAGTAAAGTCCTTCTAGCGAAAAAAGGCTCTTGTGTTCCTCACAACCATGTAGCCAGGTGTTTCATCCCCATTTTTCCGAGGAGGAAAGTGAGGCTCGCAGGGGTTAAGTGGCTTACATAAGGGTACATAGTCTTCCACCTGGAAATCAGGCCTCCTCACCTTGTGTTCCCTTTAACTACGCCACCTGCTATGAATCTCAGCTGGGGCAAAACCCCGGGGGCAGCTGGGGCAAAATCTTAAGACATTTGGGGAGGCAAAATCTACTCTGGTAGCAACCCCATCAGCAGCCAGTGGAACCCACAAAGTGTCGCCAGTGAAGAGGTCAAGTTCTAGGAGCTAAGCTGGATTCCAGGGACCATAAATCCACCCCCCCCAACCCCGTCACAGCAGAAAGGCCTCACCTCCGCTCTGGCTGCTGGACTTTAGCGACCAGCCAGAGCTCGGGGAACCCAAGAGTGGTCCAGATTGCAGATACCAGCTCTGCTCAGTTCCCTGGGAGATGTCAGCCGCCTGCCCCCTGCCACTGGCGTGGTGGCCACTGCCCAACCCACCGAGAACCTGCCAGTGGCCAAGCCGCAACTCCTTGGGTCCCTGCAGAGGCCCTGGGCAGTCTCCTCCTAGCTGCGAGGCCCGGGCCCCCCCTCTCTCCCCTCCCCAGCCCATGGCTCAGAAACCCTTTTTCCAGAGGGTGCACTTTACAGCGGTTTCATTTTCCGAGGCAGTGCAAACAAATTTCTGCCTAATTGCCCACAAACGAAGAAAGTGCACATCAGTGTTCTAAAGGTGACAGGCGGAATCGCTGATCAGGCCTGGCACATCTGTTGCCCGCCGCCCGCACTCCCCACCATCTGCTCTCTCAGGCATCCCCCTCTGCAGCTCCCAGCCTCCGCTCCGAAAGCTGTCCATCCATCTATCCCACTTTTCTCCTGACACCTTCCCTCCCTCCGGACCTGTTCCCGGGCCCCACCCCCCTCCCTGTCATGTGCCACCTTGTTAGGTCCTGGGCTGGAACCCGGCCCCATGGCCCTAGCAGCTGGCTCTGGCCGCTGGCCTGGTTGCAGATGTTAGGAGCAACAAGAAGAATCCAGTGCCTGGCATGGTACCCAGCGTGTGTCTCTCCATCCACCCACTCACCTACCCATTTAATTCTCTCAATCGTTCATCAGCTCCTTATTTATCCATCCAGCGAGTCCCCCCCACCCCCACAATCCCATGTGCTAAACTATTGCAGGCACTGGGATCCATCTACGAATAAAAAAACCCACAAAGCCCTGAGTAACAGGAAAGTTAGGGTTGCCATCACGGAGATGGGGGAGACTGAGGGCAGGGAAGGGGGAAGATTATTTCAAGGTTAGACGTGTTCAGTGTGAGGACTTGGTCAGCCCAGAGGACTTGTTGAGGAAACTGGAAGGACGATCTAGATTTCAGGGGAGAAGTAAGTCCAAGCTGAAGGCTGAGATGTGGGCGTGGTCAGCCTCGAAATGGACTGCAGGATAGCACCCACAGAGGGGTGTGGATAAGGCCCAAGGACCAAATCCAGGGACGGCTGATGTTAAGGGGTCAGACAGGCGAGGAGAAGCCTGTTTAGAAGGTGGAGAATGAATGATCAGCGAGGCAGGAGGAGGAGAGAATGTGGAGTCCTGGAAGTCAAGTGCAGAAAGCAAAGAAGGAGCGGTGCTCTCATTCTTCATCCTTACACTCACCACGTCTCCATCCACTTCTTCAGTCAGTCATTCACTCAACAAGCACCCTTCAAGGGCTTACTGCGTGCCAGGCACCGAGCTAGGGGAACACTTCCTGGGGCCCCGAGGGGGAGTTTAGAGTGTGTGTTTGGGGTGGGGGAAGCTGTGGTTCACAAACCTGAGCTGCCTGGGCATCACCTGGAGGCTTCATCAAGACAGACTGCCAGTAGATCTAGGACAGGATCCGAGATGTCACATTTCTAGCAAGTTCCCAGGAGATGCTGCTGCTGGTGGTCCAGCAGCTGTGCTCTGAGAACCCGTGTGACAGAGGGAGAAACTCCTCACCAGGGGAGTTTGGAGGTGAAGGCACTGAACCTGACCTGGAGCTCTTGGGGGGGGGGAGGTGCCTCCTGCAGAGGACATCTTGACCTGAGACCCAAAGGGCTAAGAAGGTGCTCAGGACTTCTGGAATAGACAGAGGAGAGCGAGGGTAAAAGAGAAGTCAGGTTCAAGACATCGTTCATTCCCCCAGCCCCATCTGCCCCTCAACTGCCCCCTTTGCACCCCCCAGAGCCTAGAGACCTCTCAAGTTGTATCTCTTCATAGAGTTGAGGATGGAGACATCAGAGGTTGGGTCGAGCCCCCAACACCCATGAAATCTCTTAACACTGCCGTCAGTACTGCCACCGCAGCCCGGTGGTCTAGCCTCGATTTGCACACCTCCCAAGATGGGTAGCTCACTACCTACCCATATAGCCAGTGCAGTTCTGACCGTAGGAAACGTCTTTTTGCACAGAAATCTAGGAAATTTGCACCAGCGGTTAGGCTGGGCCAGCATTGCTGTGTGTGAGGGGTGGGGGGTAGGGGTCCCCGGAATGTCCTAGGCAGGCCTCAGCCCTCACTTGCCCCTTCTGTCTCCCCCGCAGTGCTGGTGCTGCTGATCCTCACCCTCAGGCGCCACCACAAGAGCCACCTGAGCTCCGACGAGGACGAGGACATGCGGGACAACGTCATCAAATACAACGACGAGGGCGGCGGCGAGCAGGACACCGAGGCCTACGACATGTCGGCGCTGCGGAGCCTTTACGACTTCGGCGGCGAGCTCAAGGGCGGCGACGGGGGCGGCGGCGGCGGCGGGGGCCCGAGCGGGAGCGGGGGCGCGGGCAGCCCCCCGCAGGCCCGCCTGCCCTCAGAGCGCCACTCGCTCCCGCAGGGGCCACCGAGCCCCGAGCCGGACTTCTCGGTGTTCAGGGACTTCATCAGCCGCAAGGTGGCGCTGGCGGACGGGGACCTGTCAGTGCCGCCCTACGACGCCTTCCAGACCTACGCCTTCGAGGGCGCGGACTCGCCGGCCGCCTCGCTCAGCTCGCTGCACAGCGGATCTTCGGGCTCCGAGCAGGACTTCGCCTATCTCAGCGGCTGGGGCCCGCGCTTCCGGCCCCTGGCCGCGCTCTACGCGGGCCACCGCGCGGACGACGAGGCCCAGGCCTCCTAGCCTACCACCCGCCCCGCCCCCCCCCGCCCTGCCGTCGGGGCGCGCCTCCCGGCCCACCCAGGGCCCGACGGGGCCCCAGGACGAAGCATTTCCCCGGCTCAGCCCCTTCCCCAGCCCTCCCACCCTCCGAGGGCGGCCGGACAGGAGGGGGACTTGTAGGGGGATGGACTCCCCGACGCACCTCCCCACGCCCCGCCCCGGGGTGGGGTGATGCGTGGTGCAGCTTTCGCCCAGACGTGCTGGAATTACCAGCAACGTCATTAAAACTGCAATGGGACCTGGCACTGCGTGGCTCTCGGGATAGAGGGGGAGATGGAGCGGCGTTGCTGTGTGAAGGGGCGGGTTACCCACTCCCAGCTGGGGGACGACCTCTGGAGGGAGGGTGCTGCTGAGGTGTCCCCCCTCCCAGGTCTCCCCCATCGGAGTTAAGAGAGAAGGAAGGCTGTTCATTTACTAAGCGCCTACTGTGTGCTGGGACACTCTACAGAGACCATCTTAGTCGTCACGGAAACCATGAGGTGGGGCCCTGCAGGCAGCAGATGGAGAAGGCCACCCAGAGAAGTGGCTGTGGCCCGTCCAAGGACACCGAGCCAGAACGGTGGAGCCTCTGATACTGACTTCCCAGCTGCCTGGCCTTGGGCAAGTTACCTCACTTCTCTGGGCCTCACTTCCCTCGTGTGTCACATGAGGCTCATAACAGAACCTACCTCGAAGAGTTGTGAGGACAAAAAGCGGTCATGTGTCACGTGGTTAGGACAGAGCCTGGCACATAGTAGGTGTTCAATAAATGTTAGCCTTTGATACTATGGTTATTTTTGTCATTATCAGAAGCCCGCCGGCCGGGCTCTCTCCCTCACCCAGTCGCTCTCCCCTTCTCCCAACATCTCCAACAGAGAAGGAAATGGCCCCAATTGTCAGCTCTGTTCCTGCCCAGAGTAGGAGATAGGGCCATTCCCAGTGACTGTGGAGCCTTCTGGAGTCTCAGGGGGGACTGGGAGAGGACCCCTGGCAGGGCTGCCAAGAGAGGACAAGCTGGGCAGCTCTGGGACTGGGGTGACGTGGGAGGGTTGACAGCAGATGGAGGGGCCGGAAGCCACTGGGCATGATGGGGACCTTATCTGTTTGGTCTGGGAGCCCATCAGTCTCCCCATCCATGGACCCTCCCCAAGCTAAGAACTTCAGGGTTAAGTTGTCTTCAAGAGCCTCCAGCTCTAAAACCCTTTGATGACAAGATATAAATCAGTGGTCCTCCCAGCCCACCCCCAAGTGAGTCATTCATTCCACATTGAGCAGCTGTGAATTCCCGCTCCTGCTAGCTGGGCAGCCTTCATCAAGGTCCTCAACTGCTGAAGCCTCAGTTTGCTCATCTGTAAAATGGGGCTAATGATACTCCCTCCCTTAAAGGGTTGTTAAGAGGCTTCAAGGAGATAATGCATGTTAAGCTCTGATCCCAGTGCCTTCCTGACGCATTGAAAATGCTTAATGGATGCTCATTAGCTTTATTTTTATTTATTTACTTATTTATTTTTACTCTCCCAGGGATCATTCATTGATTCCCTCCACATTTGCCAAGGTCCACTGTGACAGATCCAGAGATGGTCATTATGCCCGAGTGCCTTACCTGTATTATTTCATCTAAATTAGATACTGTCAGCCCCACTTCACAGGTGAGGAAACTGAAGCCCAGAAGGTAGTAACGCACCCAGCGTTAACACAGATCGGAAGTACTTCCTGCCTTCCAGCAGCTCAAGGCCCCAGAGGGCTGGGCGTGATGGGCAGAAGCAGCCAATAATAATGCACTTGATAAGAGCTGTAGCAGAACTAACAGAACAAGGTCCTGAAAACACTGAAGAAAGACTGAATAATTTATGGAGGGCTTCCCAGAGGAGGTGACTCCAGCTGCATCTTGAAGAATGAGATGTATGAGATGACCAAGCAAGCAAGAGCATTCCATGCAGAGAGAAAAGCATCTGCAAAGGCAGGGGGAGGGGAGAGGCCAGAAGCCTGTGGTGGCTTTAGGGACCGTGTGTGGTCCCAGGGGCTGGATCACTGGGTGGAGCAATGGTGAGATGTGAGGCAGGGAAGGCTGGTTGGAGGCAGGTGGAGAAAGAACTCGAAGGCCAAGCCAAGGAACTGGATGCTTTGCTGCACTTGAGCACGTGTCCTGATGGCAGGTATACGGGCCGAGCAAGGTAGTTCCAAATGGGGTGACATTAGGACCCTCATCCCGTGTAGGATGCTTCGTCCATGTTCCTGTATCTATCGCTTCTACAAGTGGGCATGGTAACTCGGGGACCCTTGGGGAGACATGTGGTCCCCTCTTTCATTGCATGTGCTCAGTTGTCACATACAGAATCCCAGTGACATTTCTCAGATTGGTTTTTGCTCTCTCCATTGTAGAGGGGAAACTGAGATCCAGAGGAGTAAAGTGACTGGCTCAAGGTCACCCAGCTGGTCTAGGACAGAGCTGGGACAACACAGGACCCCTAATTCCAAGTCTCTGTTCTTTCCACATATGCCGGTCACCTTGACAGATTCTGCCCCTGCAGAGAAGGAGGGTACAGTCAGTTTACCTGTCCAGAGGGACGTACAAAGTGGAGTCACAAGCATCCTTGAACATCTTCCAAATCGCTCACATGGGGAGTGACCCTCCCAAGGTCACACAGAGTTAAGATCCTGCCAGAAATAAAGAATATTATTCATCTAGATTCACCTTCTGAGCCTCTGGCTCTATACCATTTACCAGCTGTGTGACTTTGGACATGTTATTTACCTTCTCTGTGCTTCTGTTTTCTTATCCATAAAGTGCACATACTCGGAACATCTACTCCATAAGGTGCTCGTGAGGATAAAATGCAGTAATGACCGCCGATACCTGATACTTACGGAGCATCTCCCATGTGCCAGGCACTGCTGCAAGCATATCACGTGAACGAACTCATCTAATCCCGCAACCACCCGAGAAGTACCCTCATTTTATGGGTGAGGAACTGAGGCACAAAAAGGTTGAGTCCCTTGCCCGAGATCAAATAGCTGATAAAGAGAGATGCCAGGATTGCACCGAGGTGCTCTGGCGCGCGGCACCTCCCACATGAGCAGCACACGCAGTGGGGGGCACACGGGAAGCACCGGGCACGTGGCCCGGGCGCATCTGATGTTGCTGTCTGTGCCCCGGAGAGCTTGTTCTCCGCTCGCTGCTGCGTTGTCCGGCCTGTGCGAGTCCTCAGCCTCCTCATGATTTCTTCTCGTTCTGGAGTGGGCCGTGGAGGGAAAGGCCATGCTCCCTCAGTCCCCTCTGCTTCCACCTCCTGTGTCCCCACAGGGCCCTGAGCCAGCCCAAGAGTGAAATCCAGGGAGTCCAGCCCCTGTACTGGGCTCCACCGGGTGTCCACGAACGCCAAGGATGGCAAGCATTTTGTGAGCAACTGTTCTGAGGGTCTGGGGTCACAGAGAAGGGTCTTGTAGTGGAGTACACAGCCTTTGGCCATCTGTCTCTTTCGTTCCCACCAAATGCCCCCAGGAGCTTCAAATCCTCTCCCTGTGCCGAGCAGAGAGCACGGCCTCCCCAGACTCTCCCAGCTCCGGGCTCTAACTGGCCACACCCAACTCTATCAAGGCGCTCAGAAAGCAATGAGCCTTCCATTTACCATGTCTGCCCTCTTTTCAAAGCCTCAGGGAAAATGAAAAGAATTCCCCTTTACTGTCATTGTCTCTGTCACTGTCATCACGGGATAAAGGAGGATTCAGGGTCATGAGCAAGAATTGGCCTACAATTGGCCAGGAATTTGAGAGCAGGGGGTATTAATGACAGCGACTATGCGGATGGTAATGGTGACCGCACACTTCCCTAGCCCTTGCTGCATGCCAGGCGCTGTTCTAAGCCCTGCATGTAATCATCACCAGCACAGGTAAAACCCATGGAGGGTGGACTCTATGTTTACTCTGTTTAGCTCTTTACATAAGTTGCATTGTTCAATTTTAAGCAGGTACACGATTCTCCCTATTTTACAGGTGAGGGATCCAGGGCTCACAGATGAGGAGAGGCTTGCTCGAGGGCACGGAGCTTGTAAGGGTGGGCCATTCCACACACACACGCCAGGAGTCCGCACAGGACCAGGACGACTCAGGTTCTGGGCAGAGTTTGGGGCGGAGGGGGTGTGGGGAGAGGAGCGGCTGGGGAGAGGGGAGGCCCGGCAGACAGATGGCCAAGCTGGGGAGCAAGGTGGCGGTGGGGCTGCCGTGCACGCCCAGGTCCGCGTCTCCGGCGTGTACCGCTGTGCATGTGTCTGCATGTGGCTGTGGGCACGCGCCGGGGAAGGGGGAGGCCGGCGCCGAGCACCCAGGTCAAGAACTAACCTCCCACCTCCTGATTCAGGCAGCCGAGAGAGCCAGCTGCTGTCAGAGGGGCCGGCTAAGCGCCCGCATCCGTCAGCCAGCCGTCAGCACGGCCCACCCCTGGGTCACGAATCAGCGGCTCCACTTACCTCCTGCCAGCAAGCGCTCTCGGGGCCAGCTCTGTCCCTGGCCGCGGAGCCTTTGGAAAATGTAACCCTGTCAGCCCTCACTCTGAGGGCAGAGGGTTTACGCTTCAGTGTGTGCACATGGGCGCCCGAGCACGTGGGTGTCTGCACGTGTGGACCCTCAGACGTGCTCCCACCCGGGTGCACAGTGCGGACCCATGCCTGCTCACAGCCATGCACACAGAGCACATCTGCAGCTCTGCACGTGTGCTCACGCGCCCGCGCACTCCACGGGGGCTGCAGGCCAGCTCTCACGGGTGCACTCACATTGGTACACAAAGCATGCACGTACCTTCCATAGGTGTGTTCTCTTACATGCGTGTGCGTGTGTGTCCGCTGATACGCTTCCAATGTCCCATGCAAGCATGCACTCGTACACATTCATGACGCTCCCATGCGGTTACCCGGTACGTATATGTGTCTCCCCTCAGTTGGGCTTGTGCGCACGAACTCCTAGCCCCAGGCACACATTCATACTGCCATTTGCACATTTGCATGCTTGCATGGGAAAGCATGTGTAGCCTCAGGAGCAGTCAGTTACAAACTCTAAATTCCAGGGCATAATGCCTACAGACCTGTTTGAACACGTGAGCACTTGAGTCTGTGAGTACAAAATAAACATGATCACTCACAAACATCTAAACAACAAGGCATCCTCCAACAAGCGTACAGAACTACACGAAGCAGGGGCGCCTGGGTGGCTCAGTCGGTTAAGCATCCAACTCTTGGTATCAGCTCAGGTCATGATCTCAGGGTCATGGGATCGAGCCCCACATCAGGCTCTGCGTGGAGCATGGGACCTTCTTGGAATTCTCTCTCTCTCTCTCTCTCCCTCTGCCCCTCCCCTCTCTCTTTCTCTCTCTCTCTCTCAAAAAAAAAAATAAAAAGAAAAGCAAAACAACGATATATACCCCCCCACATCTGCCTGCCTACATGTGTGTACCTCCACTTCCGGACTGCAGTCCGCAGTCACCTAAGCATCTCTAGCCATGTGTACCTTCAGGCAGGCCCAGCATGGTTCACACACAGCCACGCCACATGAGCCTGGCTCCATACACAAGCACACACACACACAAACCTGTGCCTCTGAAGCCCATCTCCCACGCATGCATGGGGTCAGAACCCTGGCACGCGGGTGCACACAGCCCCCCCTAGGGTGCAGCCTGCCCTGGTCCCAGTTTGTCAGGTGTGCTGGGGACAGCAGGAATAGTGCCCACACACAGAAATCGCCACTCATGCAGAATTGCATCTGCCGCAAACTTCTCATCTGCTGTGCAAATGATGATTAAATGTTATTGTGCAAGAGAAACCGGCAAGGAGGGATTCATTAGCTTTATTGTCAGGAAGGACTCCGTGGGCTCCAGCGCCCAACTCCAAGGCTGGCTTAACCCCCTGTGTGCTGGGGGCCGCCATGCTCACAAAGAACGAAAGCCCAGGAGATGAATCCCAGCTCTGGGCCCACGTGAGCCAGCCGGGGTGTAGAGAGCACTGGGGAAAGAGTCGTGAGTCCAGGTGGCCACTCCAACCTCGTCGCTTGGACTTACTTCGTTCATCAAATAATCTCTCACCCCATGTCACAGGAACATGGAAACACGGGGGCCATGGTCCCTCCTGAATTCACAGGGCTTCTTGGATGGAGAATTGCTTCCCGGCCAATGGAACAACTTAAGCAAGGACTGGAAGGCTTGGAAACACAGTAGCTGTGCAGGGCTTGTTCAGGAAACACTGGGCTGGGCAGGGCAGGTGGAGGGCAGATTGTGAGGGGCCCAGAAAAACCCTTCCCAAGAGCTTAGGCCTTTTCAGGAGAACAGTGGAGAACCACGAAAGGGACTTAGGGCTGACAGATAAAATACAGGGTGCCCAGTTTAATGTGGATTTCAGATAAATACCAAATAATTATTTTAGCATTAATATGTTCTAAATATTGCACAGGACATACTTAAACTAAAACACTTAGTCATTGTTTATCTGAAATTCACATTGAACTGGGACTCTTGTATTTTTATTTGCCATATCTGGCAAATCTATATATGGATTAGCATCTTAGACAGATCCCCCTGGCTGCTGTGTCCAAGGTAGATTGGAGGGTGAGAGAAGAGAGAGGGAGACCTGTGAAGAGGTGAGGAGGTCACAGTCTCACTTTCCTCTTTAATCAAAGAACCCCCCATTTTCAGCTGGGCACATGGCCACTATCACAAGGACCACATTTCCTGGCCTCCATCACAGTGATGTATTGTGTGGACTGACTTGCAGCTAATACAATCCAAGTAGAATTGTCACATGGCACTTCTGGGACATCTCCTCCAAAGACTGTTGACCAATGCTTTTTGCCTTTTTTTCCTGCTTATCCTCCTTTCTGCTGGGTGAATAGAGCTGAGATGGCTGGAGCTCAAGCAGCTACCTTGGGCCATGAGGACAAAGGCTGTACCCTATGGATGGCCAAACAATGAACTAGAAGGAGACTTAGTTCCTTTCAACTTCATGGGACCACAACACTAGCCCTGAACTGCCCCCACCCATACCTGGATTCCATGAGAGAGAAATAAATTTCCAATCATTGGGGGGCGCCTGGGTGGCTCAGATGGTTAAGCGTCGGCCTTCAGCTCAGGTCATGATCCCGGGGTCCTGGGATCGAGCCCCACATCGGGCTCCCTGCTCGGCAAGAAGCTTGCTTCTCCCCCTCCCACTCCCCCTGCTTGTGTTCCCTCTCTCGCTGTGTCTCTCTCTGTCAAATAAATAAATAAAATCTTAAAAAAAAAAAAAAAAAATTCCAGTCGTTGGAGTCACTGTTATTTTGTTTTTCTGTCCCGAGCAGCCAAGTGTAATCCTAGCAGGTACAAGTAACTGACACAGGAATCTCAGCGAGAGATATTGAGGCCTAATCTGGGCCAGCAACAGTGGATTCGAGAAATATTTAAGAGGAAGACCCATCAGGAGTAGGGTGGGTGTATAGAGATGGGGGTAGAGAAGGTCCAAGGTCAAAGGATATAGAAGGTATCCAGGCTTGAGGGATAAGGACAGTGGAGCTCGTAATGGGCCAGGGAACTCAGGAGAAGCCTATGATCCAGGATCTTGGGAAGTCAGTGTGGTTTGGGTATGTTGATTTTGAGGGGCCTACAGGCCATGTGTACTAGATGTGGAAATTCAGGGCTGGAGCTCAGGAAAGAGGAGGGGCTCACGAGTTTTGCTGGTCACCCTCATCTACAGGATAGCTAGAGTCCTAAGAACAAGGGAGGCCTGAGCAGAATGCAGAGTCATGGGATCAGAGGGTCCAGGTGAACTCTGAGAAAGCATCAGGTGTGGGTGGAAGGAGAAGAGCCATTTTGACCTCAGTTTCTCCAACTGTAAAATGGGGGCAGGGGAGAAGGGTAACCTAACTGACCCCTAAAGTCCCTTCCCAATCTAACATTCGAGAATCCTAAGGTGTGATCTTAGACCATTTATTTCCCCTCCCTGTGATCAGGTTCTCCTTTGGAAAATGGGGCTAAAAATAGTACCTACCTCACAGGGTTGTTTGGAGGACAAAGTGACCCACACTCGTGCCCAGCTCAGCCCCGGGATAGAGTAAGAGCAAAACAAACGACAGCTATCAGGACATGGACGAGAGGCTTCATGTGGGTGAGTGAGCAGTGGGGTTGAGTCCTCTTCCCACTCCAAGCCCTGAAAGAGGCCGCAAGCCTGGAATCCTTCAGAGACCTCTCTCTAGTGGGCACCTGCTATATGTAGAACACAGAGCCAGGTGGGGCAGAGGGAAAAAAAATGGGGAGAAGATGTGCTCACCCCCTGGAAAGGTGAAAAAGCCCAGCCTTGCCAGGAGAGGTTGGAGGAAGCTAAGATCCCAGGACAGGAGAGGCGTTGGGAGAGGGGCAGAGGTAGGGTTATCTAACCCAGAAGAAGGGCCGATAAACTGAGGCTTTGGGGCCGAGGGCTCCGAGCTGGATCCCGCTGGGCAGAACGAAGATGTGCTGGCCAGCTGAGGACCACAGAGGAACCTGTGAAATGGGTCTTCTGGGAGCAGAAGAGGCCAGAAGGAGAAGCGCTTTTAACCTTACAGGTCCCCCGCCTCCGCTTGGTAGGGCAGCTGCAACAAAGCACCAGAAGCCGAATAGTCTAAACAAGCGGGCTTTATTATTCCACAGTCCTGGAGGCAGGAAGACTGAAATGGTTCCTTTGGAGGGCTGGGAGGGAAGGTCTGTGAGAGTCAGGCCTCTCTCCCGCCTTCCCTCTGCGTGCTGCCTTCTCCCGTGTCTCTTCATACTGTCTTCCCTCTCTGTATCTGTCTCTCGTCCAGACTTCCCCTTCCGAGGACACCAGTCACATCAGATGAGGGCACCTCCCAACCCCAGTGTGACCTCATCTTGGCCAGTCACATCTTCAATGACCCTATTTCCATACAAGGTCACATTCTGAAGTACGGCCGGTTAGGACGGCAACATGTGAATTTTAGGGGGACATCCCCCATCCCAGGCTCAGCAGCAGCCGTCACCACAGACCCCTCGCTGGGCTCCCTTACCGGGGCTGTGTGTGTCCTCCGCCCTCCGGTGCAGGCTTGTGCAATCTGAGGGAGGAGGCCTCGGGAGCCTGACGCCAGTTGGGATGTGGTAGGGATGGGGTAGAATTTCCTCTCGTGTTCTTCCTTCATACCCGTCGATTCACTCAGACACACACACGCACACACATACACACAATTAACCGCAGACACACACTCACACACATACACACACACACACAGACTCTCCATTCAGAGAAAACCTCAGAGCCCCACTCATGTACACAAAGGCACACAAAGACACTCACACGGAACCCGCGCACACAGACACACGTAGGCTCTTACACATCTTATTCTCATGCAGCTGCTCAGAGCCGTGGAGACACGCACACCCCCAGACACACAGCCGCGTGCTAGCACACCCACATGGGCACAATGACGGTCGTGTTGAGATGGATGCGCAGAGACACATCTCCGACCTCACGATCACACACGACACAGATCTGCTCCTGCGCATTCTCATCAGCTTATACACCCACGCGCAAAGACACAAAACACAAGGACACAGGCATTCACGGGCACACACACACACAGAGGCTGTCTGCATACACAGGACTTTTTAACCCCGTTGTGGCTGGCAGATCCTGGCATGCACACAGCATCCCTGTGGTCTCACCGCTCACCCCTCGCTCCCTAGTAATTGGAGGCAATTTAATCCCCATCCCGCCCCGCCAATCACAGGCTCCGCAGAGCGGACAGCCGTCAGAACGCCCCACCACGAGGGCAGCGGAGCAGAGGGCCCCGCCCCACTCCGGTTTCCCCATCTACCTCTGTAGTCAAAAGGGGATTTGCAAACCTAGACACACACACACACGCACTGAACTCCTGAGACTAGAGACACACGTACACACAATCACATAAACACAGAAACACGCACAATTGCACGCACACACACAACCACACGTGGAGGCACAGGAAGAGAGTGTTCACGACACGGAAAAGGCCCCCTGAGATAGATGGGGTCTGTATCTACCCGGATATACGCAGTTTCGTGTTTAGTTAGGGAGACTATGTGTACATCTTTCCAGGAGTTCTACTTATGTGTTTGAACACACGGGCAGATGGACAGTGACCCCTCAAGATGGGGGACACACAGATCTCGGCCTGTCCTCAGGAACATGCTCCCAGGGTAGCTGAGGTGTAACACCGACACGCGATGACAACGAAGCGGTGTTCGGGCAGGGAAACACGGGAGCAGGGGTACACACACATGCGCACAAAACACAGGACACCTCGCCGGCCCTCTGCATGTCCCCACAGAGACCCACGGTCCCTGCCAGCGGAGCCCAGATATGGCCCCGTTCCCTCACCCCCCAGGGTGATTTCCCAGGAGAGGGGGAGCCAAGCCCACCCACCCCCACCCCCACGGCCCCCCCCACCCGGCCATCAACCTGCTGTTTGTCACTCCATCCTGGCCGGTGCGCTGACATTCAAAGCCCAGCACTGAGATGATCACATTTAGCTGTAATGTACCGCAGATTGCACTGACATTTGGAAAATATCCCACCTTGGGACCCATTCGACTTCAAACTTTTTTCCTGGAAAGGGAGAGAAATGGCAGAGAGGGGGCAGTGAGGGCCTGCAATGTTCTGAAAAGGAGCTGCTTCCCAGCCCAGACCCCAGGAGCTGAGCCTCTCAGCCTCTCCTCCCAAAGACCCAGGGGCACTGGCTGTCCCATCAGCATCTACCTGGGGACAGGGGGATGGGGAGGAGGAATGGGGGTCCGCAAGACAGAGACACAGTTCCAGACCACACAGTAGGTCTTCACGGATGGTCCACGGGGGTCTGTCCATCAGGTCTGGGGCCTGGGGTTAGCTGTCTGCTATCAGTCGAGCACCTACTAAGTGCTGGGCTTCGTGCTAAACATGTTACATACATGACCTCATTTGGGATCAGAAAACCTTATGAGGTGGGAACTGCTATCGTCCCCTTTAAATAATGAGGGACCTAAAGCTCAGCCAGGAAAGGCTGGAGCCGATATCTGAACTCCGGTCTGTCTGACTCCATACCTGCCCTTTTTCTGCCCGCACAGGGTGAAGACATCAGGCGTGCAGCGGAGTCGGGCAGATGTTGAATCCTACCCTGGAGCCTTTCCCCTTTTCCTCCTTCCAGTCTTCTCGGCTGCCTCTCTCTGGCTCCCTTATTCTCCTCTCACCTCCCCTCCTCTCCACCTCTGTGAGCAAAACCAGTGTCCCCAGCATGAGGCACAGTCTGGGAAGGCTTTCTAGAAGGGAGGGGGAGGATGAGGGCCTGAGCTGCGCCTGGAAACTCGGGTGTTCATGGGTAGGACTGACGTCTGCAGAACTGATGTGAGAGCCTCACAGAAAAGCCACTGGAAACAGAATGGTTGGACCCTTCTTATGTGACAGCTGCAGAGCAGGGCTTGAATGACGGAGACTTGCCTGGGGTGGGCCGGGCCTCTCTGAGGTTATGCCCAGATAGGGGGTCTGGGCAATAGGGCTGTCCAGGTAAACGAATGGCAGCCAGAGATGTGCCTACCTTTTCCCTAAAGAGGAGCCCACAGAGGACCCCGCTTAACTGAACCGGGTAGTAATGGTGGAAATGCACACAGCGTGGTGGAAAAAAGATATTTCAAAGGCAGAGTGAAAAATGACATGGTCCCAGGTAGCCCAAAAAGAATAGAAGAGGCGGGACAATTGTCTGTTTCTCTGATGAGCTGATTAATCTCCTTAAATAACTTACAGTCTAACTTCCCAAAAGGCAAAAGAAAGTTAGGTTAATCTACTCTAAATGATTCCTGAGCTTCTCGGGGGTGGTAATCAATACGCACACTCTCTCTTTGTAAGTAATTCTCAGTAATTGCAAGAAAGAGGGTTTTTCTGTGGAAAATGACATTCTAGCCACAGAGAGAATCCCAGGCAAGGGGATCAATTGGCTTCCAGCTGGGGAGCCAGCCCTGCCAGTGGGAGGACGCGGAGGGATGACCACCATCACATCACATGGTGGACCACAGTGTCGTCCCAAGGTCTGTCTTCCTGCAGAAGCTGTCATTGACTGGGGAAAGGGAGACCAAATGCGGAAGGTGAACTGAGATCTGCAGCAGAAGCAAAGACTGACCCCTCACAGTGCCCATCGCTAATGTCATCAAGAGCACCACTAATGCTCAGCACCAGGGCCCACCCCTTATAGGATAAGAGCACCATCAATGGCCATTACCAATGTCCTTGGGAGCACAACAATGCCTAGCACCAATCCCCTGAGGACACTGTCAGTGACTTTGGGGCACCACCAAGGTTCACCAGTTCCCTTGCAGACCCATCATCTATATTTTCAGGAGTACCCATCAGTGTCCATCTCCAAAGCCCTGGGTAGGCATCCTCACTGATGCCCCCAAGCATAGGGACTGTGTCCTTGGTAGTCATCTCTGTATCTCCATTAGCCACAGTGCCTGGCACATAATAGGAACTCAATAAATATCCTTTGAATAGATGAATAAGTGAGTGAATGGGAAGGACAGGAACTTTTTCTTTGTCCTATTGGCCACCCTACTACCTTATCCTCAGAAACTTACCCAGTGCCTAGGCCAAGGAGAATGCTCCATAACTGCCTGTTGGTTGGACAAGCTGGTGGATGGATGGATGGTGGATGACTGGTGAATGGATGGTGGGTGGATGGGTGGATGGAGGATGGAATGTGGATGGATGGATGGATGGATGGTGGATGGTAGATGGATGGTGAGTGGGTGGATGGTAGTGGATAGATGGATGGATGGGTGGATAGTGGGTGGATGGTGAATGGGTGGATGGATGGAAGGAAGGAAAGATTGGATGGATGGATGAATGGATGGATGGATGGATGGAAGAAAGGATGACCTTTGGAGCAAAGTCAGTGCCATCTGTAATTCCAGACATTCAGCCCCCGAGACCAGAGTTCAATATGAAGTAATCCTGAAACAGAAGACAAACCCGCCTACTGCCCCACCCCTGTGGTTCTGGGCCCCCATGTGAGTCTGATGGCTTCACCTGATTCTCTCCTTTGCAGTGGGGATGGGAGTGGGGATGGAGATGGGGAGAGACAGGGAGGGCCTCTCACCTCCCCATCCTACTCTCCCTGCTCCCACTCTCCAATTCGAATACCATTTTCTAGAATGTCCCCAGGTACTGGAGGGAAAGCTCATTACCTGTGATCTGCCCATAAAAACGTCAGTAGCTGCCTGCAGGCTGGGGAGCCAGTTGCCATCAACTCTGGCTGGTAGCGGGGTGGGCACGTAGGCTGAGGCGGGGGTACACAAGCTCTCGTCATCAGCCCAGCCTCTCTGCAGATGCCAGCTTTGTGCAGATCCAGCCATGACCCCTGGCAGAGCTGACGGCCCAGTACCTCCCAGAGGGCCACCCCGGGATGGGGAAGGCTCAGTCCACCTACCATGTATTCCACACCCACTGCATGCCACCCACTCCCCAGCACCACCTAATCCAGACCCTCAGGGCAACCCTAGGAGTCAGGACCCATCACTAAGGAGCCCACTTCACAGTTGAGGAAACGGGCTCAGAGAGGTGAAGGAAGTTGCCTAAAGTCACACAGCAAGGATGTGGCAGAGTCAGCACCGGAACCCAAATTGATCTGATTCCAGAGCCTGGCTCCTGTGGATGGTGGTTGGCAGCCCCTGAAGCCAGGTCACCCAATGCCACCAAAGTCATTGCCACACAGCAGCTTGGGATGAGAGCACTCTCATTGCAGATGGGGTTGACCACATGGCAACAGAGAACAATATCTCTCTCTCTCTCTCTCTCTCTCTCTCTCTCTCTCTCTCTCTCTCGGCAACATCTAACCTCTGATCTCTGTCAGTCACCTGGCTGTCTCCAAGATCCGAGCACCATGGGATCTGTATCTCAGGTCAGAAGGCAGGGGTGATGGGGAGGGGGGAAAGATGGCAGAGGAGTAGGGGCCCCTATTTCAACTGGTCCCCGGAATTGAGCTGGATAACTACCAGACCACTCTGAGCACCCACGAAACCAGCCTGAGATGTAAGAAGATCTGGATCTCTACAAACAGAATATCGCAGGCAGTTGGTTTTGAGGTAGGAAGCGGAGAGCCGTGATCCTGCGGGCAGATATTGGAGGATAAACGGAGGCAGGAGGGTGCCTGGCCGTGGGGATCCTACACCACCGGTGAGTGACAGCCTCGCGCACTACAGACGGGCACAGATTCGCAGACCAGTAGCGATGGGAAAGAACTTTAGGGCAGCCCCCAGGGTGGAGGACCAGACCGGCGGGGTCTCGCAAATGCCAACCGCAGCCCCCCTGGACAGAAACCGGAGCGACAGTCGCGCGCACGCGAACTGCAGCCTCTGAGACGGAAACCCGGTGCGCCGGGGTCCCGCCGGTGAACTGCAACCTCCGGGGTGGAAACCCTGAGCGGCGGAGTCATGCGCCCGGGAACTGGGAGTGGCTGGTGGTTTTAGAAGCACAAAGGGCAGAGACGAGCCCCGACCTGGAGGCAGGACTGGGAGCGCTGCAGAGGGGCGCACAACCCAGGACGCTGCAGTTTATAGCAGCATGGACAGAAACGGAGATGGTGTGGCCTGGAGAGCTCACTGAAGAACAGACTGCAGTCTCTCTGCTCTGAGGCCGAGGGTTGGAAACGCTCTCTTCTGCTCTGACTCGGGGAAGAGACACGGAAAACCGCCAGGGAAAGGCGCCAGAGAACAAAAGCCCCAAAGACTGAGTCCCACTGAGCCCATCCCCCGCCACAGGGGCACAGGGCAACTCCGCCCAAACAGGGTTGCCTGAGTAACAGCACGGCAGGCCCCTCCCGCAGAAGACAGGCTAGGAAAACAAGAGGCCAGCAACCCTAAGGTCCCAAGAAAACAGGTGCATCTTGTTTGGGTTCTGGTCAATAATTTCGACTCTATACATTCCCTCAAACACCCATCAACAGAATGACTAGGAGGAGGAGCCCCCAAAACAGAAAAGACTCAGAGATTATGACTTATGCTGCAGATTTACAAATGGATGCAGATATAACCAAGATGTCGGAGATGGAATTCAGGCTAGCAATTGTGAAGACAATGGCTAGAATGGAGAAATCAATTAAGGGCAACATAGAGTCTCTAAGGGCAGAAATAAAAGGTGAATTGGCAGAACTTAAAAATGCTATCAATGAGATCCAATCCAATCTAGATAATCTAACAGCTAGGGTAACTGAGACAGAAGAGAGAATAAGTGATCTGGAAGACAGTATAATAGATAAAAAGGGAAAAGAGGAGGCCAGGGAAAACAACTCAGAATCCATGAAAATAGAATCAGAGAAATAAGTGACACCATGAGGCGTTCCAATGTCAGAATAATTGGAATCCCGGAGGGAGTGGAGAGAGAGAGAGAGCTAGAAGATGTATTTGAGCAAATCGTAGCTGAGAACTTCCCTAATCTGGGGAATGAAACAAACTTTCGGAGTCCTAGAGGCAGAGAGGACCCCTCCTAAGATCAAGGAAAACAGGCCAACACCCCCGCATGTAATAGTAAAACTTGCAAATCTTAGAACCAAGGAAACCATCTTAAGAGCAGTCAGGGGGAAGAGATTCCTTACGTACAGAGGGAGGAACATTTCCCAATATGGGAGCAGCCATCTACATAAGCCAACTGTTAACCAAAATAAAGAGTCATATTGATAACAATACGTTAATTGTAGGAGACCTCAATACTCCACTCTCAGCAATGGACAGATCATCTAAGCAGAAAATCAACAAGGAAACAAGAGCTTTGAATGATACATTGGACCAGATGGACCTCATAGATATTTACAGAACATTCCACCCTAAAACAACAGAAAACTCATTCTTCTTGAGCGCACATGGAACTTTCTCCAGAATAGACCATATACTGGGTCACAAATCAGGGTTCAACTGATACCAAAAGATTGAGATTATTCCCTGCATATTCTCAGACCACAATGCTCTAAAACTGCAACTCAATCACAAGAAAAAATTTGGCAGAAATTCAAACACTTGGAAGCTAAAGACCACTCTGCTCAAGAATGTTTGGGTCAACCAAGAAATCAAAGAAGAACTTAAACAATTCATGGAAATCAATGAGAACGAAAACACATCGGTCCAAAACCTATGGGATACTGCAAAGGCGGTCCTAAGGAGGAAATACATAGCCATCCAAGCCTCACTCAAAGAAAAAAAAAAAAGAAAAGAAAATCCCGAATTCACCGACTAACTCTACACCTTAAAGAACTAGAGAAAAAGCAACAAACGACGCCTAAGCCACGCATTAGAAGAGAAATAATTAAAATTAGAGCAGAAATCAATGAATTAGAAACCACAAACACAGTAGATCAGATCAATGAAACTAGAAGTTGGTTCTTTGAAAGAATTAATAAGATTGATAAACCACTGGCCAGACTTATCCAAAAGAAGAGAGGAAGGACCCAAATTAATAAAATTATGAATGAAAGGGGAGAGATCACCACTAACACCAAGGAAGTAGAAACAATTATTAGAAATTATTATCAACAACTATATGCCAATAAACTGAGCAATCTGGATGAAATGGAGGCCTTCCTGGGAACCTATAAGCTGCCAAGACTGAAACAGGAAGAAATTGACAACCTGAATAGGCCAATAACCAGTAACGAGATTGAAGCAGTGATCGAAAACCTCCCAAAAAACAAGAGTCCAGGGCCTGATGGATTCCCTGGGGAATTCTACCAAACATTCAAAGAAGAAATAATACCTATTCCACTGAAGCCATTTCAAAAAATAGAAACAGAAGGAAAACTTCCAAACTCATTCTATGAGGCCAGCATTACCTTAATCCCCAAACCAGGCAAAGACCCCATCAAAAAGGAGAATTTCAGACCAATATCCCTGATGAATATGGATTCCAAAATCCTCAACAAAATCCTAGCTAATAGGATCCAACAATACATTAAAAGGATCATCCACCACGACCAAGTGGGATTTATCCCCGGGATGCAAGGGTGGTTCAACATTCGCAAATCAATCAATGTGATAGAACACATTAATAAGAGGAGGGAGAAGAACCATATGGTCCTCTCAACTGATGCAGAGAAAGCATTTGACAAAATACAACATCCTTTCCTGATTAAAACTCTCCAGAGTATAGGGATAGAGGGAACATTCCTCAAGCTCATAAAATCCATCCATGAAAAACCCACAACGAATATCATCCTCAATGGGGAAAAGCTGAGAGCCTTTCCCTTAAGATCAGGAACACGTCAAGGGTGCCCACTCTCACCACTGTTGTTCAACATAGTACTAGAAGTCCTAGCAACAGCAATCAGACAACAAAAAGAAATAAAAGGTATTCAAATTGGCAAAGAAGAAGTCAAACTCTCTCTTTTCACAGACGACATGATACTTTATGTGGAAAACCCAAAAGACTCCACCCTCAAATTACTAGAACACATCCAGCAATTCAGTAATGTGGCAGGATACAAAATCAATGCACAGAAATCAGTTGCTTTCTTATATACTAACAACGTAACTGTAGAAAGAGAAATTAAAGGGGCGCCTGGGTGGCTCAGTCGGTTAAGCGTCTGCCTTCGGCTCAGGTCATGATCCCAGGGTCCTGGGATCGAGCCCCGCATCGGGCTCCCTGCTCAGCAGGGAGTCTGCTTCTCCCTCTGCCCCTCTCCTCCACTTGTGCTCTCTCTCTGGCTCGCTCTCTCTCTCTCAAATAAATAAAATATTTTAAAAAAGAGAGAAATTAAAGAAACGATTCCATTTACAATAGCACCGAAAACCATAAGATACCTCAGAATAAACCTAACCGAAGAGGTAAAGGATCTATACTCTAGGAACTACAAAACACTCATGAAAGAAATTGAAGAAGACGCAAAAAGATGGAAAAATATTCCATGCTCATGGATCGGAAGAATAAACATTGTTAAAATGTCTATGCTACCCAGAGCAATCTATACCTTCAATGCCATCCCGATCAAAATTCCAATGACATTTTTCAAAGTGCTGGAACAAACAATCCTAAAATTTGTATGGAATCAGAAAAGACCCCGCATCGCCAAGGAGATGTTGAAAAAGAAAAACAAAGCTGGGGGCATCACGTTGCCCGCTTTCAAGCTATATTACAAAGCTGTGATCACCAAGACAGCATGGTACTGGCACAAAAACAGACATACAGACCAATGGAACAGAATAGAGAGCCCAGATATGGACCCTCAACTCTATGGTCAAATAATCTTTGACAAAGCAGGAAAAAACATGCAATGGAAAAAAGACAGTCTCTTCAATAAATGGTGCTGGGAAAATTGGACAGCCACATGCAGAAGAATGAAACTCGACCATTCTCTAACACCATTCACAAAGATAAACTCAAAGTGAATGAAAGACCTCAATGTGAGACAGGAATCCATCCAAATTCTAGAGGAGAACATAGGCAGTAACCTCTTTGACATCAGCCACAGCAACTTCTTTCAAGATACATCTCCAAAAGCTAGTGAAACAAAAGCAAAAATGAACTTTTAGGACTTCATCAAGATAAAAAGCTTCTGCACAGCAAAGGAAACAGTCAACAAAACAAAGAGGCAACCCACAGAATGGGAGAAGATATTTGCAAATGACACTACAGATAAAGGGCTGGTATCCAAGATCTATAAAGAACTTCTCAAACTCAACACGCAAAAAACAAATAATCAAGTCAAAAAGTGGGCAGAAGATACGAAAAGACACTTCTCTGAAGAAGACATACAAATGACTAACAGACACATGAAAAAATGTTCATCGTCATTAGCCATCAGGGAAATCCAAATCAAAACCACACTGAGATACCACCTTACACCAGTTAGAATGGCAAAAATGGACAAGGCAAGAAACAACAAATGTTGGAGAGGTTGTGGAGAAAGGGGAACCCTCTTACACTGTTGGTGGGAATGCAAGTTGGTACAGCCACTTTGGAAAACAGTGTGGAGGTTCCTCAAAAACTTAAAAATAGAACTACCCTATGACCCAGCAATTGCACTACTGGGTATTTACCCCAAAGACACAGATGTAGTGAAAAGAAGGGCCATATGCACCCCAATGTTCATAGCAGCAATGTCCGCAATAGCCAAACTGTGGAAAGAGCCGAGATGCCCTTCAACAGATGAATGCACAAAGAAGATGTGGTCCATATATACAATGGAATATTACTCAGCCATCAGAAAAGATGAATACCCAACTTTTACATCAACATGGGTGGGATTGGAGATTATGCTAAGTGAAATAAGTCAAGCAGAGAAAGTCAACTATCATATGGGTTCACTTATTTGTGGAACATAAGGAATAACATGGAGGACATTAGGAGAAGGAAGGGAAAAATGGGGGGGCGGGGAATTGGAGGGAGAGATGAACCATGAGAGACTATGGACCTGAGAAACAAACAGGGTTTTAGAGGGGAGGGGGGAGGGGGGATTGGTTAGCCCGGTAATGGGTATTAAGGAGGGCACGTACTGCATGGAGCACTGGGTGTTATACAAAAACAATGGATCGTGGATCACTACATCAAAAACTAATGATGTGGGGCGCCTGGGTGGCTCAGTTGGTTAAGCATCTGCCTTCGGCTCAGGTCATGATCCCAGGGTCCTGGGATCGAGCCCCGCATCGGGCTCCCTGCTCAGTGGAAAGCCTGCTTCTCCCTCTCCCACTCCTCCTGCTTGTGTTCTCTCTCTCGCTGTGTCTCTCTCTGTCAGATAAATAAATAAAATCTTAAAAAAAAAAAACAACAACTAATGATGTAATGTATGGTGACTAACATAACATAATAAAATTAAAAAAAAAAAAAAGAAGAAGGCAGGGGTGATGGAAACTGGCGGGGGAGTCTGCTAGCCCATAGCACACCTTCCCATGAATTAGAAAAAGCGGCCCCCCCCTTTGTCCAGGGGGAACGCCTGGCAAACTTGTGCAGTGGCCAGCCTGCACCTCCATGCACAGCAGCCCTACCTTTGCTTTGAAATGAGATTCTGCTGTTAAATCACAGAACCTTGGAACTCCGGCTCTAGAAATATTATTGAATCGATCCAGGTTTTCCCCATTTCAGCCATTCAAATACCATATTCATGATTTCTGCCATATCCAAGTACCACCTGGACTACTATTCACTGAATCTTGTTCTTCCAACGACCCCCTTTTTATACTTAATTTTATTTGGGAAGCAAAGCATTCATCAATACATTTAATGGAAAAACAGTAACACAGGCCATAGACGGAGACGTAAAAACAAACACACTCAGGTAAAACGCTATTATCACTACCTGTTCTGACAAAGCTGTCAGCAGAAGTCTTCAGTCTGTCTCACGCCCGCTTTGTAACAAAGGGAGGTTACTGAGAATTAGCCAGGTGTCCAGACACGCCAGCTCCGGGCCCATCCTTTCTCTGACCCAGTCGGAGAAGAAGGAACGAGAGCTGAGAAGGAGCCCCCCGTCTCCTGCCAGGTGGTAGTTCAGTGTTATTTAATGCTGTTGTGGGTCTTGGGGCCACGCAAGTCACACTTGTGGAAGCACTAGGCTTGATGCGGTCAGGGTTCCCCGAGGCTGACCTGCCTGGCCACCGCCATGGCCCAACACAAGAGCTGAGGAGGGTTCTCGCTCGCCTTGATTCTTTCACTATTGGCTGTGTGTTTTTGGGTGAATCCCTGCCCCACTCTGTGCCTCAGTTGGACCAAATATCCTCTACGGATGCTTTCAGCTCTGATAGTCTAAAATTCTGAGACCTAAAAGGGGATGATTATGTCTATAATGAGGGTTGGCAAACTTTTTCTGTAAAGGGCCAGATCAGATAATAAACATTTTCCACTTTGGGAGCCAGGCCATATCTGATAACCACTCATCTGTGCTACTGTAGTGTGAACGCAGCCGCAGACGATGCAGCTGGGCATGGCTGTGTTCCAATAGACCTTGCTTGACAAGGGCAGACAGGGACCAGCCACAGGTGGTAGTTTGCGAAACCCTAGTCTAGATCTGGGAGGACGGAGGAGGCCCCAGGGTCAGGGGCAATCGGTCAGGGTCCAGGTCTAAGATGGGTCGGGTATAGGCCCCCTGTGAGGCCCCAGCCTCCCCTCCAGGAAGGCCCACCACATGCATCCCAGGCAGCCATGATCCTGCTCCTTCTCTCCCCTTTCAAAACCTACTACTCATAGGAAAAGATTGAAGTCATTTTTCGAGGTGAAATCGTGGACCCCCTCAGAGCTGACAGGGCGTAGCCAAGACACACACAAATTTCTGGATGCTGCCCAGTTTGGACCTGAAATCTCACTCCCCTTCCTCACTTGTCATGAAGACAAGTGTCTTTACTCTCTGGACCTGGTTTTTTCAACTACAAAAAAGAAAAGAGAGGACTGATACATACCCATCCTCATCAAGTTAATTGCAAAGGGGGAAAAATTAATCTTTACAAAGCACTCAGCAAGTATTAGCCCACGCTAAGCCCTCCCCACGTTACCTGTTATTATTATGAATAACAATACCGAAAACACAGGGTGGCCCAGCTCCTGCCATACAGCCCTGCCCGTGGTCCAGTGGGGCTTGCTGCACAAATCACGGCCATCGATTTCTTGGAAGGCAGCTTTAGGGGTTTTGTGATTTTTTTTTTAGTTTGATTTTAAATCCTGGTTTATTCTTAGTGCCTTAAAAGAGGAAGTGGAGATTTGGAGGCAGGCTGGATCTTTCTTGAAGCTTGATTTTCCTGCTCTTCCACCCCTTCATCCATCCTCCCAAGCCCCAAACCCAGCCCACCTCTGCTACTCGCATTACTTGTCTCTTCCCCCAAAGGGGGTGGCACAAGGACCTCTGCCCTGCCCTGGCATGGGAGGAGGGGATGGAGTCAAAGATAGTGACTTGGAGCCCAGGCACTGTCCCCTGTCCTCCTGGTGACTACCCCCATCCAAGCCCCAGTCAGCATCTTTCTGGGCCTCCCCTTGCCATCCACTCCCAGCCTTGGACCGGCACATGCTCAAGAGCCCCCTAAAACTCAGCCACTTCCTAGCTGTGTGGCCTTGGACATATCATTAAAACTCTCAGGGCCTCTGTTTCTTCTTCTGCAAAATGGGTTCAAAGGTGCCACCTCCCAGCACTATGGGAGGAGGTCATCGGGTGGCGGGGGCTTCGCGAGTCCTCCGGTGTATGAGGCGGGGTCTCAGTGATCATTGCCGGACCAGGACAGGGTCTGGCTGCCTCCCAGGGGCCGCTGGGTTCAGGTGGAATCAGGCAGAAAGGTCTCCCCAGCTGAGTGTTTCAAGCTCAGGCTCTGGAAATGTTTCAGCTGCCGCTCTGCTACGACCCAGCTGGGACCCACTGACGGCATCTTAATTTCAGCCCCAGCTCTTTTCCAGACGGGCTGCTAATTAGAGCTAATGAGCAGCTCTCCCCGCTGGCTGCAGGTGCCTCCTCCTCCAGAGAGCGGGCCACTGAGCAGGGTTGTTGGGCTGATGCCCCCAGGCCCCTTGGCCAGTCAAGTCACCCTTGGCAAGGGTGAGCCTGACAGATAGGAGGCAGGGGAAGGGGCGATGTTCATCCAGGAGGGCAGGCACCCCTTCAGTGACCAGGTACCCCCTGCCTCCTTTATGCCGGGCCTGTGGGAGGCACTGCGGCCATGCAGATAGGCTGAGCCAGAAGCCAGACATTCCTGGACTCGAAGCTTAATTTAATCTCATTCTGGCTGTGTGACCTTGGGCAAGTTACCTAACCTCTCCGTACCCAGGTCTCCACGTGTATTATAAAATAGTCCCTACCTCACAGGGATGCCGTAAGGATGAGATGAGATGAGATGGGACGGGCTGAGCACAGAGGCCAGCACCACAGCCACGAGGCCAGCCGATGTCAAGAGGAAGCATAAAGGGCCTTGAGTGCCATCGTGAGAAGCCAAGAGAGCAATAAACAGTGACTATTATTCTTACCATGTTTGCTTCTGTTCAATGCTTACTAAGCATCTCCAGAGTGCTGAGACTATGATAATAGCTACACTTATGTAGCATTTACTGTATACCAGGCCCTGTCCTAAGTTCTAACTCATTTAACCTATACAACAACCCAACAAGATAGGTGTGTTTATTAGCCCCATTTTACAGATATAGAAACTGAGACACAGGTCAAGTGATTTGCCCCTGATCACCCAGTCAGTATGGAGTCACCTACTGCCGTATGACAAATTAGATCAAAATGTAGCAGCTTAACACCATCAACATTTATTATCTCAGTTTCTGTAGGTCAGGAATCCAGACACCATTTAGCTGGATGCCTCAGGCCTCCTGGCTCTTGGCCAGAGATATCAGCTCCTTGGCATATGGGCCTCCCCGTAGCGCAGTTCACAACATGGCAGCCGGCTTCCCTCAAGCAGGACAGGGTGTCCAAGATGGAAGCCTCCAGCTGTTTATAACCCACTCTCAGAAGTGATATCCCATCGTTCTTGCTGTATTGAGTTTATTCAAAGCAAGTCAACTAGGTCCAACCCTCACTCAACAAAAAAGTACCACACAAAGGCAGAGATACCAGATGCCACCACCCCATTGGGAGCCATCTTAGAGGGTATCCAGCACAACCAGTAAATAGGGGAGCTGGGGTATGAATCCAGGGAGGCTGGCTCCAGAATCCATGTTCTTAATCCAGAATCTGATGGATATCCCAGCTCCACGATTGTTTGATGATTGAATGATGAGAAATTAGACACCATCCCCACCCTCCTGAAGCTCTCCATCTAGAGAGAAGCAGAAAAGTAAGAGAGGGAGATGCAAGTGCATTCATGGAGGAAGGCAAAGCAGATTAAGCAGGAAGCCTGCCTGGAGGAGGTGATGCCCAATCTGAGAAACAGAAGACAAGATGGAGTTGGCCAAGCAAAGAGAAATATGGGAGAGAATTTGGCAGCTAGAACAATTTGTGCCAAGGCTCGTGGGGAAGACTGGTGCTTTGTGCGAAGGCCAACGTGTGTGTGGGAGGGGAAGAGAGCCAGGGTGGACAGAGAAGGAGCAGGAGAGGTAAACAGGCCAGGTTGCAAAGGGGCAGGTAAAGGAAAGTGGATATTATTCCAAATAACTAGGGAGCCATGGAAGGTTGTCCACAGTAAGATGTGTGTTTTTAAAAGACTATCCTAAATGGTGTGGACAATGGGAGAGGGTGGCTGGGGACAGAGGGGGGAGTGAGGAGGCTCTTCCTTCCTTTATTCCTTCATTCAGGCAATGTATATTTAGCAAGGCCAGCGATGTACTGTTCTAGGCACCGGAGATATAGCAATAAGTAACACAAGGCTATTCTGTCTTGGAAGTCACATTCTAGTGGGAGGAAAAAAAGTAAACTTACAAAACAAATAAAAAAGGAAAATACCAAAGTGATAGGTGCCATGAAAGAAAAAAGCGAATAGCATTAGCCACATTGACTTCAAACCTGAATGACAAGAAAGAGCTGGCTGTGGGAACACAGCATTCCAGGCAGAGAAAGAGCTAGTGCAAAGGTCCTGGGGTGGAGCGGGTTTGGTTGGAGGCCAGTATGGATGAGGCCTAGCAGCCAAGAGGGAGAAGAAGTAGATGGAAGCCAGAAAAAGAAAGGATGGCGCCAGAGGCTGAGCCCTGGCGGCAGGAATGAGCGATGGGAACGCTGAGGATCAGTATGAAGGCAAAATCCACCGGCCATGGGTAAGCAAATCGGAGTAACAATGCTGGGCAGGCCCCGTGGAGCAGGGGAGCCCTAGCAAGTGAGGGAGAGGCTGGCCCAGCCCTGACCCACTTTGCGAACAGGCTTTCTCCGCAAGGCCCCGGCCACAGATTAACTGTCATCCCCACGGCAGACCCAGGCGAACGCAGCCGGTTAGGCGGCATTTGCATATTTGTTTAATAAAAAGTTATGGATGTACAAAGACAGATAATTAATTACCCAGCATATTTTCCCTCCGCTCCCTCCCCTCCTTCCCACATTGCCACCATGGCCCCAATTGCCTTCCTCTCCTTCTGGCTGAGTCAGCAGAATCCTTGCCTCTTCTGGGGGGGTGGATTACAGACCCAATAAATATGTACTTATTAAGTGTGTATGGCGGCCAGTCAGGCCTGCACCAGCAGCAGTCCCGGACCGTTCTGCTTGAAGTATTTATGCCAGTACCTAGGGCCACTTTAGCTATTTATTTTCACAAAGAAATTAAATTAGATAGTTTAATAGCTTTCAGTGTAATTATGAAAGAAATTTACATGAGATGTTTATGAGGAGGGGATCATTAGGCACCCGAACCCCGAGGATACCCCTTTGTTGGGACCCTCCCCCACTATTTCCTCCCCAGCCAAGGGGGCTGGGGAAGTGTCCCTCCCCGGGAGGGCTATGACTTGGGGGGGTGACTCAAATTGCTGGGACTTGAGCCCCAAGAGGGTGGGAGCTGTCTATCTGTTTCAGCAGTGGGCTTGGAGCTCAGAGGGAATGGACGCCAGTTCTGCAAAGCCAGGGGCTCCTCCCCTTGAAGACTCAGTTTCCTCATCTGTAACAATGCCTCGCTGTTCGGGGAATTAAATGAGATAATGCAAGCAAAATGCTCCCTAGCCAGAGCTGCTCTTTATTGGGTTCTTGCGTGTCAGGAACGATTCCAAGGACTGTCTTGCATCCTCGTAACAATCATTTTAAGCAGATGTCAGCGGCACCCGGGTGGCTCAGTCAGTTGAGTGTCTGACTCTTAGTTTCGGCTGGGGTCATGATCTCAGGGTCATGGGATTGAGCCCTGAGTGGGGCTCTGGGCTCCGCACAGAGTCTGCTTGTCCCTCTCCCTCTGCTCCTCTCCCCCACTCACTCTCTCTCTCAAATAAATAAAGAAAATCTGTAAGCAGATGTCAGTACTTCAAGCTTATCCCCATCTGATGGATGGGAAAAGTGAGACCAGGCTAAATTAGTTACCCCAGCAGTTCAGGGCAGGGCCAGGTTTCAAACCGGGCAGCTGGACTGAGCCAACCCCTCTGGTCAGGAGCTATGCAGCCACGCTGGCTTTCTGTGAGGTAGGGGGCTAGGCTCTTTCCCTTGCATTTCAGAGTTAAAGACCTACTGCCTTCACCCATGCCAGTCTGTAGCCAGGGAAACCCAGACCCAGAAAGGAAGAGAGTTGTGCCAGCGTCCCACTGAGCAAGCCACTGGGCTGGAACCCTCCTAGCGTCTCCGCTTGCTCACCTCCCCATGGGCTGAGTAATTAGCCAGGCTGATTAGCACTGATTGCAGCCCCTGCTCGGCGGGGCAGAAAGGGAGCCCTGCCTGGGGGCTGGGCCTGCAGGGTGGGGGAGTGCAGGGCACTAGGGGTCCCTCTCATCCACCTGGTCCTTCTCTCATCAGCCCTGGAGGCAGCTGGCTCCTGGGGACTACCATCTGAGCTGCAGAGGGACAGACCAGAAACCCTGGGCCAGGAGACACACTCATGTCCCAAACTGGGAAACTGAGGCTGGGTTGAGGGGGCTCCACAGGCCAAAGCACCTGAATTTTAATTCTGGCCCTGCCACTTAAACTAGCCATGTGGCACTTACTTGACCTTCCTGAGCCTCAGTTTCTTCATCCATAAAATGGGAAGATGATAATAGTCCCTTCCTCTCTGGACTGTCATGAGGACAAAATAAGCTTCTGCAGGTGACACGCCTGATGGGACATGAGCACTCAGGAAACATCATTTTCATTATATATATATGTGTGTATTTCTTGTTTGTTTGTTTTTTAAGATTTTATTTATTTGAGAGAGAGAGAGCATGAGAGGGGTGAGGAGCCAAGGGAGAGAGACAAGCAGACTCCACGCTGAGCGTGGAGCCCACCTCGGGGCTGGATCCCACGACCCTGAGATCATGACCTGAGCCGAAATCAAGGCTCAGATGCTTAACAGACTGAGTCACCCAGGCGCCCTCAACATCATTTTCATTATTAATTACCCAAATCCCTGGAAGTGGGAAAAACAGCGAATTATCTTCTTAACAGAGGCTGGATGGCTGATGGATGCAGGAGAAAGCTCTGCCCCCAGGGCATAAAGGCAGGGCTTACAAAAACCATATGAAGGCCCCCCCAGGTCTTGGAGGTGGGCTGAAGAAGGAAACACCAGGTATCGACTGTATGTACCAGGTAAAATCATTCAGGTGAATCCCACAGATGAGGACGTGGGCCTAGCCAGCAGGGTGCCTTGCACAGAGCACCAGGCAGAAATCAAAATTCCGAAGTGGGCCACTCTGACCCCAGAGCCTCTAGGGCAGCTGGGGCACCAGCCTAAAGCCCCCTTCTCTATGTCCAGAGTCACCCCGGGGCCTGCGGAGGGCAGGAAACTGGCTAAACAGAGCACAGAGGAATTAATGGAGGAAGCTAATCAGGGAATCCTAGAGAGGACGCCAGACAAGATCCAATTAAAATGCCAGGCTCTGTGAGTTCCCTATTTTAATTTTCCACAAATTAGCTTAAAAAGGGGGGGGTGGAAATGAAGATATTAGTTTTTCTTTTTTTTCTTTTCTCTTTCTCTCTTTTCTTTTTTTTTTCTTTAGAGCCAAGAGGGAAAAATCCTTGGAGGATTATATTACTTGTTTCTCTTTTTAAAAAAAATAAAATCACTCTCAGCTGAGGGATTTGGGTTCTGACTCTACCCTGGTTGGAGGCAATTTCCAGGGCCTGCTTATTAGAGTGTAGACATGGTAAGCCCTTTATAATATAAAGCACCATTCTCTGAATGAGCACTTACTATATACCTTCCAACCCTCACAACCCCCAGGGTCGGCAGCATTGCACCTGTTTACATGTAACTGAGGCTCAGAGAGGTGAAATGAGTGCCCGAAGTCACACAGTGGGAGTCAGTAGAGGCTTGTCCTCCCCACTGCAGCCAGGCTCCTGTTCAGCCCCACTCCCCGTCCCGCAGGAACCTGCCCAGTGGAGGATGGGGACACATGCGGGCTTCAGGCCGCCTGCTGCATCCTGTAGGGCCAGCCAGAGGTCATCAGCAGTCCGGAGGCGCCATGGACTCCCGGTCTTCACCCCAGGTGGCATAGTCCCCCCTCCTGGCTTCTCCAGGATGGCAGTGATTTCTGACACCCCTCCACACACACCTAGGAACCAAGTCTCCGTTTGCCCTTCAGCAGCACCCCACGGCTGTCTGCGACCCAGCCTATTCATCACTGTCTCCTGGCAAAGGCCACCCCCCACCACAGTGACTGGCCGGGGCAACTGGTGCCCTTGACCTCACTGTAGTTTTCTCTGCTCCCACACCTCCCCCTCCCCCATCCTCTGGTCTCCTGGAAAGAATTCATTTAGCTAGTGTGGAAATAATACAAACTTGGGCTCAACGACAATAGCCGCCCCCCCCCACCCCGAGTCTCCTACCCAAAGCCTGAGGGCTCTCCAAAGCTCTGTTCCAAGTCTTGGGGCAGGATCCTAGCAGAGACAAAGCTCTCACGCTTCTGAGCTGTGTGCCTTTGGACAAGTGACTTAACCTCTCTGTTCCTCCATTTCCTCATCTGCAGAAGGGAATAATAAAAATCTAGCTGGAAAGGTTTTGGTGAAGGTTCCATGAGACCACAGACATGCAAGGGCTTGGCACATCAGATGCTTAGTAAATGTGACCTTCCTCCCTCCAAAAACTGGGAGGTGAAGGGTCCCGCTGGGATGAGGATCCCAGATGGAAGAAGATGCAGGAAAAGGCTAGAAGGGTGAGACAAGACTTCCCTTAATGGAGTTCTGAGCCACTGAAAGGGGGAAAAGATGAAGCATCAGGGGCTGGGTGACAGGTGCTGCCTCCCTGGCCTGGTAGGAAGGGCCAGGACAGACCTGAAACATCCCGGGCCATCTCCAGTGAGCAGCTTCCCTGCACCCAGGGGGCACTGGGAGAGCCAGGGCCAGCAGTGAGGCTGCCCAAGGCTCGGTACAAGCTTTATCTGGGGGGATCTGGAGTGACCCCTCAGAGTCTGGTGGTAGCCCAAGGCTAGGGGGAGCCCAAGCTCGGGTTTGGAGTCTAGTTTAGGGAGATGTCTAAATCCGTAGTGTGCCAATCTGTGTGTAAGCCCGGGTTTGGGGGATGTCAGTATTGGACGGTAAGCTCTGAACTTGGGGCTGACTCGTGTGATGCTCCAGGTTTAGGGGTCTGCACATCCACATTTGGTATTATCGGGACGAAGCTTAACCCCAAGTCTGCCTGACAGCCCAAGCCCGGGATATATCAGAATTTGAAGGGAGCTCTGAATTGGGGTACACTGATAGTGAACCTCAAAAGCTTGGAGTATCTGCAAGCCCAAGTATGTGAGCCCCACATCTGAGGGATGGAGTCTTTGGGAGCCCTGCTCTGAGGGTCCGCGCCAGCCCTGGAGGTGTGTTCAGGAAGGAGCCAGGCAGCCCAGGGCAATAAGGTGTGAGTCTTGGGTGCTTCCCTGGGCAGCAGGCGAAGACCCGCCAGGTTCCCCGTCTTTTGTTTCTTCCTTCCTCCTCTACCAGTACACACAATCTCCTATTTTTGGTCTCGCCCTCCACCACCCATTAGGCCCCCCTCCTTCACCCCCACCTCTGCCCAGCACTCCTGACTCTCCAGGAGCTACTGTTCTGAACCCCAAGGCTTGGGAGCCTCCACATTGCTTCCCTGGGGTGAGGAGGATCAAGGGATGAGGCAGGGAGAGAACTCACCATCCCTTCCTCCTCCCACAGGGCAAATCCTCCCCAAAGCGCCCTTTGGGCCCAGGGAAGACAGATCCTATTCTTGGGGAGCTCAGAGGCCTGCTGCCTTATCTAAGTCTCTGGAACAAGCATTTTGCATTTATTCCCCCAAATGTGTTGCCGAATTGCGTTCCAGCCCATGGCTCCCAGCCATCTGCAGAGAGAAATCCAGTTAGACCTTGTATAATAAGTTCCTGACAATCTTGCCGAGGACGCTGGGTCATAAAAGTCTCCTGGTTTTATCACCGGTAACAGACACGGAGTGAAATTAAGTTGTCTTATCAAATTTAGATAATATATATCCCTCTAGAGTAGAAGGCTCTGCATGGGGCTTTCATGGTATGAGCCCAGGAGGGGAACGGGGAGTGGGGGAGTGTTCCTAGGGATGTGGCACGGGGTGGGGACCGTCCTGGAGAGCCTGGCAGGACTGAGCGACAGTTGGAAAGAGTTACTGGCATTCCAGCTTTCAGTGTCAGCCAGGCCTGGATTTGAGACCTGCCTCTGTCATTTCCATGCTGGATAAACTTGAACAACTTTACTTCTGAGGGCCTCAGCTTCTTCATCTGTACAGTGGCTGGGACAAGAGCAATGCCTGCCTCCTGGGCTATGGTGATGTTTAAATGAGACGCTACATCCAACAGGCTTAGCTCTGTGCATGGCATGTCCTGAGCGCCCAATGCATGTTTTTGGTAATTTGGGAATGGGGGAAGGGAAACAAGGCTGGACGCTGATAGTATCTGGCCCATTCTCTTCCCATTTTAAAGAGTGGGTTCCCAAGTCACTCCTTCAAGACCAAGCCATCCCAACTCTCTCCTACCCCAACGTGGACCCCACAGAGGGGCTGGAGGCTGCCGCATTCCTGCCTCTGCCTGCAGTCCTACCATCCAGTGCCTTGCCCCAGGGAATGGGCATGCGTGGTAGGAAGCTTGGCTGTCCCTTTGCTAGTGGAATGGACTTCCAGTACATTACCCAGTGCCGCAGCTGGCTCTGGGAAACTTGTCCCACTGTCCCAGGAGGGGGCTGTCACACCCCAAGTAGTATCTGCCTGATGGAATTGACCCGCCTTTCTCTCACACCTGGGATCCTCTCTGTGACAGCCTCACACTTTGGCATACCTCCAGTGATGGAGAGCTCACTACCTGACCAGGCAATCATTCCATTTCCCCAGCCTGGGCTTAAAACAACCTCACTTCATCTGACTCCTAAGCTAAGACTCATTCACCCACCATGGCTTTCTTCCAGCACAGCCTGAGTGTATTTGAGCTTGTATATGTTAATGGATTTCTCTGTGTGTGTTCCACACCGTGAGTTCCAAAGGGAGGGAAAACTGGACAGATACAGCTCTGTGTTCCCAAGGAACACACAATAAGACTCAAAAAAAAAAAAAAAGTAGCTAACCTCTATTGAGCACCTACTATGTGTCAGGCATGAGTTACATGCATTAACTCATTTAATCACTATATTAACCCTGAGATGCTGTTGCCATTATTATCGCCGATTTAGAGAGAGGCAACAGAGAGGTTAGGTGACTTGCCCAAGGTCACACAGCCAGTACATGGTAGAGCAGTGTGAGTCCAGAGCTATTACTCTCATATCCCAGGTACTCCTAAAGACTATTTGGAATGAAGGAAGGAAAAGAAAAAAGGAAGGGCAGACTGAACTGTGTATATCCATCTCTTTCAAGTAATCTGGGCTCCTGGAGTGCAGGAAATGTATATTATTCATATCTCTCTTACCCAGCACCTAACACAGCGCTCGGCAAACATTAGGTGCTCAATAAATATTTGCAAAATGACTGTTTACTCATCATCAGCATATTTTTCTCCCCCATTATCCCAGGAGCCCTTGGATCAGGAACTGAATCCTATTCATCTCTCCAGAGCCATCACTAGCCCACTCTGTGTGTATTAGAAAAAAGCAGCCACAATCCTGTGAGTGAGTATGGCTTGCCAAGCTAATGGCCCATTGTGGGAAGAGAAAGGAAAATTCCCTTCCTCTGGCCTCAGGAGTTCCAGGTTGACAAATGGAGCCCCACTCTCCCGGGGATGAGGCTTTGTGCAGTACACAACCTGAATGACCGTCCATGGAAATCCTGCTCTGGCTCCCTGGGGCCCCCCACCAGGCCTGAACATGCAGGAGGCACGGTGTTTGTTGAACAACTATTGGCCAGGATTTGCCACTCTTCCGCCCTGTTTTGCCCATAGCCAGTCTAAGCCCCAGGAGAACAATTGGTGGAAGAGCCCCCAGCTGGGTGTCATACGTCATGGTGCTGATGGGGGGGGTTCTGCAGACATAAGGGGGACAGACAGGGTCAAATATAATTGGTAAATATTTGTCTATCTAATCAGAGGGCCTTTTAATTAGCAATTGCATCCTTGCAACTGGTTTGTTTCTTTTCTTTCTGCGGGAAGTCAATTAAATGTAACAGATGGAGGAGAACATGGGAGTTTCCTTGTCTCCTACCATCTGTCCCATCCCACCACCACCACCCCCTTCAAAGCAGCACCCACACCTCATTGGTGGAGCTGCCTGCCAGTCTCCAGAGGAGGGTGGGGCTAGGGCACTGAAGAGGGGAGGGGGGCAGGGTCTCTGAACCTGCCCAGCCTTCCCCTTCCCAGGAAGCCCTCCCTGGGGCTCCTAGTCTCCCTAGCTACCCCACACATCTAGGCTGATCCTGTGGGCTCACCTATGACCCTCAGGTCCTGAGACCCTTTGCCAGCTGGGCATCTCCCCATCCTGCCTGGGAGCCAATATCATGGTATGCTTGTCTCAGCTCTCACTGCAGGCCTGCCTGGGGCCCCCATCCAGAGGAGACTCTTGTTTAGTTCAACAAACCTTTCCTGAGGGTCTGCTCTCTGCCAGGCAATGTATCAGGCACTGGGGATATAAATCAGGCAGTCCCTGCCCTTCAGGAATTTGTAGCTCATTGGGGGCGAGGGTACATTCATTCATTCACTTATCCTTTAAATATTTATGAAGCAGCATGTATATGCCAAGCTCTGTGTAGACCCCAAGAACACAGGGATGAATCCATCTCTCCCCTTACTTTAAATAAGTCAGTCAAGCAGAGGAGACGGCACGTAAATGCATGCAGTCAGTATTTGTTGAGTGACTACATGAGCCAGGCACTGTTCTGGCTGTAGGGGACACAGCAGTGAACAGCGCCGAGTCCACGTCCTTTCTAGCAGGGGGAGAGACAATAAGCAGATGGACATGTAATGGCAGGGGTGATCAGTGATTTGAAAAAATTGCCCATCATATTGTGTAGTGTGGAATCTGAGCTCCGAAATGAGAAGTCCGGAGTTTCCAGCACGGCCTGCCAGGGCTCTGATCATGGCCCAACTTTCTCTGTAGGATCATTTCTTGCCACTCCCCACTTCCCAGGCTACATTGCAGCCACGTCTGCCTTCTGATGATTCCTCCAACCTGCCACGCTCTGTCCTCAGACCTGCCCCCAGATTGTTCCCTCGGCCTGCCATGCTCTTTCCCTTATTGTTTGCCCGGCTAACTCTTTGGCTGAAATGTCCCTCTCTGTCACCTCTGGGTCCCTCAGGCCATGTTCAGTTTCTTCCACTGCATTCCTGCAGGCCAGGTCCTCCTTCCAGCTTGGCTGTTCCCAGAGACTCCTCTGTCTCCCTCGTCCTGTGTGGGAGCCAGCCCAGGGGCCGGACCGTGTCTGTCCTCCTGTGCAATGTATCTGTCCCCAGCACCAGGCACAGTACCTGGCACGTGCCTGATCACCTAGCCCACCAGTATTGACGGGACTGAATTCAACCAAGTAGAGAAGAGGAGTGAGGACATCCCAGCTAGGGGCCAAGATTTTCAAAGACAAGGCAGCTTGAAAGATTCGTAAGTGTTTCAGAAATAGGGAACACCCAGATGTGGCCAGATTAAGGAGAAGAGCAGCATCCGAAGCTGGAGTTAAGCCTTGACTGTTAAACTGAAATGTCTAGACTTTATCCTTATTAAGCCTATAAGCCAACTTCAATCACTCACATTCCTCTTCCATGATTTTGCCAGAGAGCCATGTGTTTCTGTACTCCACGTGGCATAAAATCTACCCTTTTTTTAAAAAAGAGTTTATTTATTTATTTAGAAAGAGAGTGTGAGCGGGGAGAGGGTTACAGGGAGAGGGAGAGAGAGAATCTCAAGCAAGCTCCCCGCTGAGCACAGAGCCCAACGTGGGGCTCGATCTCAGGACCCTGAGATCATGACCTGTGCTGAAATCAAGAATCGGACGCTTAACCTACTGAGCCACCCAGGCGCCCCTAAAATCCACCTTTTGAAAGTGTACAATTCAGTGGTTCTCAGCATATCCACAGTCATACATCCCTCACATCTAATCCCAGAACATTTTCAACACCCCCAAAAGAAATCCTGTACCCATTATCAGTTACTCCCCGTTCTGCACCTCCACAGCCCCCAGCAACCTCTAATCTATTTTCTGTTTCTATGGATTTGCCTATTCTGGGTATTTCATATGCACAAAGTCATACAATGTGTGGGCTTTAATGACTGGCTTTTTTCAATTAGCAAACTGGTTTCCAGATTCATCCACGTCGTAGCACGCATCAGGACTCCCTCCCTTTCTACTGCTGACGACTATTCCAGTGTTTGGATCTACCACACTTCGTTCATCCAGTCATCAGTTGATGGAGTTGGGTTGTTTCCACTTCTTGGCTATTTCGACTAGCACTGCTATCAACATTCCTATGCAAGTTTGTGTGCAGTTGTGTATACCCAGTTCTCTTGGGTATACACCTCCTAGGAGTGGAATTGCTGGGTCATACCGTAACCCCATGTTTAACCTTTTGAGGAAGAGAAACTGCCTGACTCCTTCCCAAGTGACTGTGCCATTTTACAATTTCACCTGCAATGGCTGAGCATTCCAATGTTTCTCCAACCTCGCTTATACTTGTTGTTGTCTGTCTTTTTAATTTTAGCCATCCTGTAACTAAATTCTAATGGATGTGAAGTGGAGGCTCATTGTGGTTTGATTTACATCTCCTTAATGATTAACGATGTTGAGCACCTTTTCATGTGTTTATTGGCCATTTGTATGTCATCTTTGGAGAAATGTCTATTTAAATCCTTTGCCCAATTTTCAGTTGTGTTATTTGTCTCATGGTTAAGTTGCAAGAGTTCTTTATATATTTTGCATACAAGTCTTTTATCAGATCTTTTTTGTTTTATCTTAAAAGGAAAGTTTGTCACTATCTAAAATGGGGGAAAAATCCAGTAACAGATGTCATAAATCAAAGGCGATTCTGAAAGTAAATATAACTCATTAATTCAATCAACAAACATTAATCATCTCTGATGACCTAGGCACTGGGGAATACAGCAATGAACCAGACAGGTAAAGATCCTACTTGAACTTCCTGGTTTATAATGATATGGGGAAAAGCAAAAACCAAACAAAGGAAATAAATAAAAATGTCCTGCTCTGCAGAGAAGAGGCATCTGTGGTTGCGTCTAGGGGCGATTTTGCCGTTGGATGATCAGGAAAGGCCTCTCTGAGGAAGTGGCCCTCAAGCAGACAGCTAAAGGAAGAGAAGGCACCAGGCATGCAAGGATCAAGGGGAAGAGAATTCTGGACAGAGAAAATAAGGTGGAACTGAGCTGCGTGTGACTGCAACAGAGTGGACAAGGGGACGAAGAGGGAGAAACGGACAAAAAGGCCCCCGTCACACAGGGCCTTGTAAACCACACTGAAGAGCTTGGAATCGTTGTAAGCACAGAAAATGCCCTTTGAGACATTTAAGCAGTGGAGCGACATAATCTGATTAATGATTTTAAAAGCCGGTCCAGCTACTGCGTGGTGGATTGTTGGGGTGCAAGGGAGAAGTAGCAAGACCAGTGCTGAGGCTACTCCAATGTGCAGGTGAGGGATGATGACCGCTTGGGCCAGGGCCAGAAGCAATAAAGAGAAGCGGCTATTTCAGGATAGGTTTCACAGGTGAGGTTGACAGGCATGGCTGATGGATTGGATGGGGCAGGCAAGCAAGAGAGAGCCCTCAAGGATAACTCTTGGATGTTCAGCCATCTACTGCAACAGCCCACAGGAGGGGAGGCAGCGCTGTGGGGTAACTCTAGGCTCTATTTTGGACTTCCAGGTAGAGATACCTGTTGACTTCCAAGGGGAGATGTCAAGAAGGCAGCCAGCAATTTCTGGGTCTGGAGAGATGCATCTGGGAATCACAGGTGGTGTTCAAGGCCATGGGACTGCCCAGCTCTAGAGGGCCAGCTGCAGAGGGAAAACCAAAACAGGACACTGGGAAGGAGCAGCCAGTGAGTGAAGAGGAGGCAAGCAAGAAACAATGGAGTAAAGGAGCTCCGAGGAGAAGGTATTTTGAGAAGAAGGAAATGGTTGGAAAAATCTAGTTTTGAAACCATTGTGTTATTGAGTCCTAACCGGATACACTGGTTTGCTCAAGGCTCTGGGTCTGAGTCTGATCTCTCTGTGGCAAGAAGTATGAAAGACAAACCACCCCCAACCCGAGATGTCCTCTCTAGCATTGAAAGAGAACTGGGAAGTTCCCAAGGGACCCAGATCATGTACCACCTGATGTTATCCCGTAACTTCCCGGGTTCTCCTGGCGCATTTGGAGAACCACTTCTGTGGGCAAAGGGGAGTCCTGGGAGGCTGTGGATGAGGGCAGTGATGGGGTCAGATTAATGAGGGTGGAGAATGGACTGGAGGAGGAGAGACCAGGCAGAAAGAGAAGAGAGGAAGGAGGAACACCGGCCCCAGTGGGAGATGTGAGGTCTGGACTAAAGCAGAGGGGACTAGAGATCTTCAAGGGGTCACCTGCACCCCCCCTCAGAGCCGACACCTGCATTTCCACTTTGCTTTCTGCTCACCTCAAGTCCCATCCCTCCCTCCAGCTCTCTCTGGCCCTCCACACCCACCCATCCAGTCCCACTCTGCCCCAAACTCTACCATGCTAGAGTTTATTGGGTGCTTACTATATGCCAGGTACTGTGCTAAGCACTTGACATGCATTACCCATTCAATCCTCACACCCCTCCATTTCACACCGGGGAAAACAGAAGCGCAGAGAGGACTAGCAAGTTGCCCAAGTTCACACAGTAAGTGAACAGTGGAGCTGGGATTCAAACCCAGGAGCTCTGACTCAAGTCCACATTACAGTGACAGAGAAAATGGAACCCAGTGTCCTATCCTGCCAGAAGCCCTTTGTCAGTGAGTCACTCCTTGCATACCTCCGCTGATGGGCATTTCATCACCTCCCAGTCAGTCTGCTTTGCTGATGAAGTTGATTCCTAAATCTCTCTTTTTCTGTCCCTGCAATCTGTCCCCTGTAAGTTCTCCCTATAGGTGAGACAGCAAAAGGCAAGGGGGTGGCACGGTGACATAAAGGTTAATAGGAGGGCCCTAAAATCAAGTTGACCTGGATTAGCAGCTGTCCCCTCACCTCTCTGGCCATCGTTTCCTCATTTGGGAACCTGGCTAATGACAGAGCCTACGTCCATGTTGTGAGGATTAGGGGACAGATGCTTAGCCTGTGGTCTGGCCCACTGTGAGCTCTAGGGAGGACAGAGCTGCGGGGGTGATGGTGGTATTTGTTCTGCACAGACTGACCCTTCCTCCCCAGGACCCCTAGCTTCTCCCCTCGAGGTCACCAGTCCAGGTCCTAAGCCTCAGGCCCTGCTACAGTCTGTCCCCTGGCCTGCTGTCCCTGGACTTCCCTCCTTGGCCCCCAGGCTGCCTGCCCTCCTGTGGCTCAGGTGAGCCCAGCTGCACCTGCTCTCTAATCAAGACGCCAGGGCCCCCCACCCCCTGCAGGGCCCCGCAAGGCTCCTCGCTAATTCCCCTTCCTCAATCAGTCCGCACTCTCCACTCTCTCCGCTGATTGCCCCTTTGTTCCCTGCCAGGCGCAGCCTCCAGGGCCCAGCTCACCCCAGACAGCCCTCTGGGTGCCCAGCCCACCAGGCTCTGTCCCTTAGGCTATGTCGGGGGGCCTGTAGGCTCCTGAGGGGGCTGGAGTGTGACTGGTGTGTGGACAAACAAAACCACCAGGAGCGTGTGGTTGTGCGCACGCACGCACACACACACACACACACACACTCTGCAGCAGGTACCCTATCCATTCCAGCCTATTTCAGCTCCCCCCACTCTTCTGCTTCTAGCTCCTCCCCACTTCTTAGCTCTGTGGATGGGTTGGTTAATGCCCAAGGCCCTCGGCCTGAGTGAGCACAGATAACAAGGCAAATCTCATTTTCAGAGCGAGTGTGAATCTGGCTGCCACCCCCCCACTACTGTGTACCTCAGGGCGGCACTCACCACCAGCCCCCCACCAAGGCCGCGACATCAGCAGTGCTGATGGTCTGGCTATCTGGCTCTTCATCCGCCAAAGTCTTCCTGGGAAGAGGAGGCGAAGGGGGTCCCAGGGCAAGACCAGGGCAAGCTGGGGATGGCCTGTCCTGCCTAGTGACCCCAGCAGGGCCTCAGCCCTCATTGTTTCCCCCTGGTTGGGGCTGGCCTTGCTCAGGAGGCGAATGATCACATCCCAGCCGGCTGACTGCATCCACTTCCAGCTCAGTGCTCAGGGTGGACGGGGGTCCCCTGAGAGCTGGGAGGGGGAGGCAGGAAAGCTCTGGCACTCTGGGCTTGGCGAGTCCCCATGTGCCCTTTGGCCCATCCCCCTGATGCACCTGGCCTAAAGCCCAGCGGTCCTGTAGGGTCTTTGGGGAGGGGCCCCAGACACTGCTGGCCAAAAGGGAGGGAGAGGGGGCACCAGGGCTTTTGGGACAGGCTGCCCCAACCCTTGACCTGTTCCAAGCCTGACTTTCAACTGAAACACACCAGTCCTGACATAGAGGATGTTAAAATAACTGAACCACTTCCACCATGTTGTCAAATGGGTGCTGCCCCAAGCTCTCCAAGTAACCCCAAAACACGGGTCCCCTCCCTGGCTCTCCCCTCCTTCCCGGAAATTAAGGAGTTAACACCTTCATGCAGGTGGGTAACTAAAGATGTGGAGTGTTACCCAGGACCAGGGGCCTGCCCCTGACTCTGTGACTCCCACCCCCTCACCCTGGACCCAAGCCCTCTCCCCCACCCCCCACACATCACACGTCCCCCCCTCCGGCCCAGCTGCCCAGTTTGGCTTGTCCTGCCCCTTCTCCCTGACTCTGGGAGTCTGGAAGTGTGGCTGACACAGATCCAATCACAAGCCCGAGGGTCCTGCATCCGGCAGGGATAGATAAGAGTCTTATCAGGCAGGGGGATTCAAGGAAGAGTTGGGGGCATAAATGGAACACAGCGCCCTCAGCCAAAGCTCTGAAAGGGAGGAAAGCCAGCAGAGTCCTCTCTCTGGGTCTCAGGCAAGGAGGAGGGCAGTGGCCCCCACCTGAGCCCCAACTTCCTCTGCCACTCACACTCGTGGCCGCCCCCGCCCCCACCAGTACCTCCATCATCTATCCAGATTTATTCCACGATAATTTCATTTCGTCCCTGGCTCCGGAAAGATGGATTGCCCGGCGAGGTGATTGGGGAATCTGTGTTGGGCTCATAAATTCACTGCCCCTCTATGAAGCTCCCGTGAAGTGTCTCGCACTTGGTGGGGGTTGGATGGAGAGGGATGAATGTGACTGCCGTCCATCTCTCCCTGCCACCTGGGTGGGGGAGTATGGCAGGAAAGCATAGGAAAGGGGGAATTTCCCTGCCCTAGAACCAGTGGGGTTCTCTCTCTCCACCTTTGTTACAAACAAGGCTATTTGTCACTTGGCTGGCAGGATGACCCGCCTTCCTCCACCCCTCACCAGCCCCCCCCCCCCCAAGGGGAGGCCTTCTTCTGCCGAGAGCAGAGCGGGCAGAGGAAAGAGGGGGCAAGAAGTAGCAGGGGCGGCTGCCCCCTCCTTCCTGCTCTCACTGGTCAGCAGGAGGCACTGTGCTGGGAGGGAGTGGGAGGCTTGTGGAAAGCTAGCCCCTTTCAGGAGGGAAAGCACATGCACACACACATCCAACAAGCCCGCACACACACACAGAATAGTAGCACGCCCACACCAACACCTGCTAGAAAGAGATTACAAACGCAATAGCAAAATCGAAGCAGCGTAGGAGAAAGGAGTATGGGACGAAGAATCTAGGAGAGCCAGAAACTGGATACTGGCTATCCAGTGTTCCCTTGGACCACTAACTCAACCTCTCTGAGCTCCACCTTGTTCAGCTGTAAGGATAACCCATATTCCCACCAAGGGTTGTTGTCAGGATCAAATGAGATGCTATGTGAGAAGTGCCTGGCACATAAACACATAAATGGGAGGCAGAATCATGATTACCGTGCCCCCCCACATGCATGCACACACGCACACGTATGCACGCACACTTGCCTCTACCTAACTGACCTTTCACCTCTGATCTCCAGGCAAGGCCCAGAATGGTGCAGCTCAGAGCCCCCTGAGGCCACATTCAGGCCCTGTTCCCTCTCTTCCCTCCCCCACCCAAGTCACCTTTATCAGCCCAAACCACACAGACCCTCCTGTCCCCATCCTTCATGCTCCTGGGTGACAGGGAAGGCTAGTGGGACAGGCAGAATGAGAGGACAGAAGTGAGTGGAGGAAGGGAAGCCACAAAGGGCAAAAATTCAAAACTTTGGAGCAGAGACTCCAATAGGGAACTTCGGCCAAAGCCGGTGGTTTTCAGTCCCCCGGGGGCTGGGCGGGGAGGTGGGGGGGGAATGTTAGCATCACCAGGAAGCTCTTAAAAATTACAGATGCCTGAATAAGCAGCATCACCCCACCCCCAGCCCAAGGACATTTTCTGTAGTCGGTCAGGGATGAGGCCTGGGTCCCTCTAGGGGTTAGGAACTGGGTGGACAGGTCCCCGCAGCTCTGGATGGACGGAGGAATCCCCCCCCCCAGCCCAGCACATCCCCTGCAGGCCCCACCTGCTGTGCTCTCCTGCCTCTCTCCACATTACACATTAGCCCCCTGCCTGCCTCCAGCCCCAGCATTTCATTTCCCCCATCCTCCCCACATTAACCCTTCCTTGGGGTCCAGGGTGGGCCCAGACCTCCTGGTGGATTCCCCCAAGGATCTTCCTCCGACCCCAGCTTCCCAGGTGGGAGGGGGACAGGAGAGGCACTCAGTTCCCAGTTGGATCCCGTGGCTCCTGCTTAATTAGTATTCCACAGAGAACTGGCTCCACAGGCCCCCGGATTTGCCAGCCGGCCAGTTCTCTGTCTCCCCAGTTCAGAGTGAGTAATTCTGTCCCTCCCAGGCCCATTTAAAGGAGTGAATAATTAGTTACATTCAATTAGGCCTCTCGCTGCCACCGTGGCTCCTGCCTGCCTCACTTGGGGGGATGGATGCACTAATGAGCCGGCGCCTGTCTGACAAGGGGGAGCGGGTGTTAAACACCGGCGACCCTTCCACCCCTCCACCGGGTGAGGGCTTGGAGGTGAGAAAGGAGGCTGGAACCCTGGGGGTGAAGGCAGGAGAGGAAGAGGGGAAGCAGGAAGGGACTCACAAGGAAAAGGAAAGAGAGAAACCACGCAGATGTCCATCAGTATAGAGTCCTTACATGAAGCAGCCTCAGCCCTACATGGAATCCTATGCAGCACTTAAAAAGTACGTGGTCGATCTATATTTACCGGCATGGAGAGACGTCCACCATATACTGCTAGGCAAATAAGCCTGCTTACAGCACAGCGTATGTAATAATAGCCCAAGTTAAAAAAAAGTATTTTGGGCACAGAAAGCAAGTCTGGAAGGACCTGTAAGTTGTGGTTGATGGGGTTGGTGCGGAGGCTTACGGGTGGTCTTATTTTCCTGTTTATTGCTTAGATGGGGCGGTGCAATGCACAGGTATGATTTTCATAATTAACCAAAATAACACTTGTTCGAACGAGAACAAGGGGAGGTGGAATTGCCTGGAGAAGGAAGGAAGTGGGTGGGCAGGGAGCAGGCAGACCGCAGGGAGGGGGGTGGAGGGATGGGCAGAGACTGCGGGTGGGGTGGGCCGGGTCCTGGAGGGAGGCAGCCGCAGGGAAGTCTCTGGGCACCCAGGCCCAGCGGGACCCGTCGGTCTGCAGGGACAGAGGCAGAGAGCCCGAGGGATAGGAACGGGGACAGGAATGAAGAAGCGTTCCCCGCCCACTGGCCCCATCTGTCTGGGCAGAAGCTGCTCACTGACCTTGCTGAGCCCCTCCCAGAACCTCCCTCCCTTAACAGTGCTGCAGGGTCCCAGAGGAGCCTTCCCCTGAGCTTCCCCCAGCCCCCAGCCCCCAGGACCACAGCATGGGGGTTTTTTTTCCTTTTTTTTTTTTTACGAATTAAAACTGTATCTCCCCACGCCTGCTGATGGGTTTTTAATTTTCGTTCCAGAATCACTATGGGGGAGAGAAATCCTTCGGGGCAGAGTCTTTAATAACTTCTGCTGCCCAAGGAATCTGCCGCAGGCCCTGCAGGCTGCAGGGGAGGGTCTGTGCCTTGCCTGCCTGGGGGGAAGGTGAGCTGGCAGTGGGGGGCAGGAAGGGGGGCAGCACAGAATGAAAAGGACACCGACACCCAGCTCCTCACCGCAGTCCCAAGGCAATTCCCTGAGTCCTAGAGCTTTTCAATACCTTAGATGTGGGTGGAACCTGGGCCCCCAGGAGCTCCCTCCAGCCTCCCAGCTGGGATGCGGAGGAAGGAGACAGCCTGCCTCTGACCCTCAGCCTCACTTGGTTCTGGACCTTCCCAGGACCTCAGTTTCCATACATATAAAACAAAAGGATCAGACATGATGATGTTCCCAGTCTCCTTTAATTCCAACCCTCTATGACATGCTTTCTTGGGTTCTCACCGACTTTTTAAATTCTTGGAATTGGTAGCCTTTCAACATTGGGAGATTTCACATGGAAATCTGGATTCGAAGCAATATCCAACTCCCATTCCTGCAGGGCAACATGGAAAGGGACTGATGGACACTGCACCCCCAGAGATAGGCAGAACCTCCCCACTTTGTCATAGTCTCTGCCTTCCTGACTTCCTGCCCAGGGCCCCGCTTCACTCTGAGCTCCTGTGCAAGTGACTTTGCAACCCCTGTCCTGGAGGTTAGCTGTTCCGGGCTTTTGCTCTGCTGTGGACAGTCACACTCCCTCTTAATGGCCCTGCGTGACATGCACCTGTTCCCCTGCTCCATGAACCGGCAAAATCCGCAGGCTGTGGGTCAGCCCAAACCCCGGCTCTAACCTTCAGACTTAGCAAGTCATTCAGCCTCTGAGCCTCACCTGTAAAATGGGTGTTATGAGACTGTGCATTATGGACGGTCGTCCTCTGGACTAAGACAATGTGTATGAAGTTCTTAGCACGGTGCCTAGTACATAGCGAGCACTCGATCCATGCGCACTCTCAGCGACTCCGCACACAGCCCTAGCTCGGGATGAGGCCTCAGTAGGAATGTAGCTGATGCCTGTCCAAGGAAGGAGGCAGTGGAGAAGGTGGCCTCCAAACCGCCAGAAACGGAGGAAGATGCAGGATACAGGTAGCAGGAGGCTCAGACCTAGGGGGCCGGAGAGAGGAAAGGCTTCTTCTCCAAAGTGAGGGTCGGATGTAGCTTCCAAGTCCGCAAAAACCAGCCGCCAGGGTCTTCTTCGCACGTTACGTTGGCGCCACCTTCTGGCTGATACAGGCCTCACACCCACCCCGCCCCACCCCACCCCAACCACAAGCCAGAGCGGCTCCTACAGCGGGTTGATTTTCTTCACTGACTTTTAGAATTGGCGGGACCCTTAGAACTCCTAGGGTACCAGCCCTTCATCACACATGGGGAGGGAAAATTTCCAGAACCAGAGAGTAACTTTCCCAAGGCCACAAAGAAAGTTTCTGGCTGAGCTCCATTTAGAACCCAGAACTTGCTACATCTGTCAAGAACTCCTTCCCTTTGTCAGGGACGCTGAGATATATAAAATTGTATCTTGTCATGCATGAGCTCTGCTGACTCTTAGGGGGAGCCCTTCCCAGAAACAGACTCTGTGATAAGGAAAGAATGCAGGTAGTTTATTGGAGGGGGTGAAGTCAAGAAGCATCAGTGCTGGAATGTGGGGTGGGGAAGACGGGGAGGGAAGGAAGCCAGGAGGGGCACCCAGGGCTCGATCCTGCTAAGAAACCTAGGAAAACCTGCACCGCCCTTCAGATTTGTCCCTCCCAAGGGTAAGGATGCTGGGGCATCTATCCTCCACCTCTCATTCCTATTTGGTTGAGAGTATTCTGGGTCCTTAACTCTCCCAGGTACAGCTGACCCTCAGCACACCTGCACCAAGCATGCTTTCGAGACCAGGGAAAGCCCCAAGGCAATTGATCCCAAGTGCTTGTAATAGGAAACCAACTGCTTATCTGGAGATATGAATGCCCAGGGAGGGCAGTAGTTCTCAAAGTGAGGTCCCTGGACCAGCAGCATCAGCATCACCTAGGGAACTTGTTAAAAATGCAAATGGCTGAGCTCTGTCCCAGACCTACTCAATCAAACACTGGCCGTGGGGCCCAGCAATCTTTTAATAAGTCTGATAGGTGGTTCTGACCCATGCTCAAGATTGAGAACCTCTGACCCAGGAGAACACAAAGAGGACTCAATACTACCTACTATAGGTATCAGGTATGGCCTCCATTTGCCGGATGAGGAAACTGAGCTGCTTGAAGATGAAAATGACACACCCAAGGTCACACAGACAATAGGGGACAGAGCAGGGTCTTTTGCCTCTTTCCACTATACTGCCCTGCACAGAAGTGAGTGACACTAGGATTTGAACTCTAGGTAGAGGGTAAGGGTGCGGTCCCAAAGCTCCCCTCCTGCCACTCCACAACCACCACTTTGTTCTGCTTTCTAAACCAAACGTCTCCACCTGGTGCATCCAAATGGTTCTTAAAGCTCTTCTGGGAAGACTGCCAAGCCAGGTGCCCTTCTCTTGGCTCGCAGCTGCCCTCAGTCTCCATCCAGGACAAGCCCTCTCCACCCCCACCCTCCAGCCAGCAGGACACACAGAGGAAATCCAAAGCTGCTTCTTGCTGGGGGAAAGGTTGAGATCCCTGGGTTGAACCAGCATAGTCTCATCCTCACCATGAATCTTTGTGCAGGGCCTATGTGTGACTCTTCCCTCTCCTTGTCCTACAACCTTCCTCCCCTCCCTTCCACTCCCCTCCCCTCCCCTCTCCTCCCTTCCCCTCTGCTCCCACTCCATCTGCTACTCCTCCTGGCTAGGCTCCCCCTCAGTTGGCACAGCAGGAAAAGAGAACAGGATGGTTTATTTTTATCCTAAGATACTGCTGGGGGGGGGAAGGGGGCACCATCTGACCAAGAAGCAGCAGCTCCTGTAGCAGTTGGGAGGTCAGAAGGAAGTGGGAGGCTCCCCGGGAAGGAGCTACAGATGTAGGCTCCGGGGAGCAGGAAGATCTGGAAGGAGCTGCATAGGACCAAGAGTGGCGAGCTCTGAGTGGCACCACTGAGAATTGCTGTGTGACCACAGGCAAGTCCCTTCACCTCCCTGGGCTCCCATTTTCACCTCTGTTAAAGAGGAAGGGATCTGGACCCTGCCTGCCCTCAAGGCTGTTTTTTATGAACATGAATAAAATGAGGAGAGTGCTTTGCAAACAGAATGCCAAATGTGAGCACACGTGGAAACCACCCAGGGAAGGGCAGCAGCCTGGGGATGTTCTTATCCTCAGAAAGTGCCCCAATTCTGTGAGCCTGGCAGCAAGTTAAACAGCTCATGTCACCCAGCATTTCCACCCCCGTTTTCCTTTATACATGTTTGATGACTTTTTTAATTACATAAGGATTATATGAACTCACTCTCTTTTGGGGGGAAAAAAGTCAAATCTTCGTTTAACCCTTCCCAACCCTTCTTCCCCAACCCAGACACTGCAACACTTGAAGCTGTGAGTTTTCCGTGTATCCTTCCAGAACACTTATACCTACATATACATTGGTATGTTATGTTTACACACGTATCCGTGGATGATATATCCTATTGTTTGGGGGTATGTGCTTTTAAAAAAAAAGTTTCCATACCCATCATTCTGCAACCTGCTTTTTTTTTTCCACGACAGCTTTTGAGATCCTGTTGCATAAATATATTACAATTTTATTTAGCCAGTCCCCTGCTGATGGACAGTTACGTGGCATCTAGTCTTCCACCGTCACAAGCAACGCCGCAACGGATATTCGCGTATATGTCTTCCTGGGCTCCTAGAAACCACCACGATCATCTCTGGGCACTGAACTGCTGGGTTGGAGGGTCTGGTGGATATTATTACTACATGGCCGCCAAAAAGTTTCGCCTCCATCTTTAAAAGCAAGTTGGGAGATGGCCTGGGCTCCGGGGCGGGGGTGGAAGGTTCTCTGTCTCTGCACACCAGGGGTGCGCGGGGTGGGGGGGGCGCCCCCTGACGCCCAGCGCAGCAGCCCCCGCGGCAGCTCCAGGCTCCCCAGGCTTGGCGGCCCCGTCTTCCCCTGCTGCCACAGTCCTGGGCACGCACTGCCTCATACTCGCTCCTGCACCGAGATGCGGCTCTCTTTGCCGTCCTCCTGGGTCACCGGCTGGCAGCCGTGTAAGGTCTCCTGCACCGGAGCAATGGACTGGGCGGGCATAGGATCCTCCTGGTTCTCCACGGGGCCCTGACACATAACCTTAGGGTAGCCGAGGTGTGAGGTTACACCCCCCAACACCTCCAGTAGCCCTTCCCTCAGAAGGAGACCCCTCCCCCAAACACAAGCCCCTTCCCCTTTCCCAAAGGGAGGGTCAGTGCTGATTCAATGGGTGCCTCCTGCCCCCTGCTGGCCAAACAGAGAGTGTCAAGAAGCTTCCAGAGTGGGAGCCTGCGGATCCAAGGAGCTGCCCCTCCAGACCCCACCCAATGACTTGGCACCAAGGCCCCAGAGACATGGTTCCCCACGTATTAAAATGCCAGGAAACATCAGATCTTGCCAATGGTGCCGGGGCTGTTCTTGGGGCGGGGCGGGGGGGGGGGGTGAACTCCGGAGATGACAGAGGTTGGTGGTGGCAGGGAGGGAATGGGAAGAGCCCTCCCTGCAGCCCAGCACTGGCGGTGAGAGCAGCTACTTCTGCTGCCTTCCCGGGGACGACAGGGGCAGACCCTGAAGCAGTTGTCCTGCCACAGAGGCAACAAGGAGTCAGGCTTTCTTTCCAGCTTGCCAAAACCCTGAGCCGGTGCCCGGGCTGACCTACCTTAGTCTCTTGTTTCTCGGCCACTTTTCCTAGAGAGAGAGAGAGAAATGGGATGGGGAGTTGCTGAAGCCAGATCAGGAAACAGGTGGCCACTTCTGTACCTTCTCCTCCCTCCCTCCTTCCCTCATTACCTCCCCACCTGGGGACTCACTGACACAGGCGGACACCAACAGGACAGCAAGCAGGATCCCCATCGTGATGGGGATCACCACCAAGGCTCTTATCCGAGGTGGGGGACCTGGAGAAATCAAGACTTCAATGATGGCCCCCCACCAGCGGCACCCCCCTACCCCCATGCCTAAGGCTGCTGCACCTTGCTGGACTCTAAAATCTTTCAGTGGTTGAGTTCATCTAAAATCCGACGATTCAAACAGGTGGCCCTGGGAGAACGTGGCTGGATGTGTTTAGTGTGACCAGCACATTAAAAAAGAATTCTTGAAATATTTGCCAACTTTTTAAAATTGGGAGATGGCATATTTAGAGTCAGGATATCTGGTTTCTCTTAGAAGTTCGGAAGATCCAGCCCCACCTGCCACCCCTTACCAGAACTGAGGAGTGGTAGCTGTCTCCACCGGCTGCCCACATGCCCCATCCCTCCCCACTCTCTGCCCAGCGCTGAGCTCCATCGGCAGTTATGACCGCACTGTGGCCTTTGTTAAAGAAGCATGGAGGGAGGGCGCCTGGGTGGCTCAGTTGGTTAAGCGACTGCCTTCGGCTCAGGTCATGATCCTGGAGTCCCGAGATCGAGTCCTGCATCAGGCTCCCCGCTCAGCGGGGGGTCTGCTTCTCTCTCTGACCCTCTTCCCTCTCGTGCTGTCTCTCATTCTCTCTCTCAAATAAATAAATTAATTAATTAATTAAATTAATTTAAAAAAGCATGGAGGGAAAAGTAAAGTAATTCTTGGACCTAAGTCTCTATCCTAAATGGGAAAATGAAAGATGCATGGCAGGGACTAGGGTAAGGCAAGTGAAGCATTCACCTTGGGACAAAATCTAAGGGGACACCAAAAAAACCCAGTAATCAAGAAAAGTAATATCTTAATGTCATGTTTTGAAAAATCATATCAATAAACTATAGCTTACAGGCCGGCTGCCTTTTTTTTTTTTTGAGATTCATTTATTTATTTGAGAGAGAGAGAGAGTGAGCGCACACAAGTGGGGGGAGGGGCAGAGGGAAATGAAGAGAATCTCAAGCAGACTCCCCACTGAATGGGGAGCCTGACAAAGGACTCGATCTCACGACCCTGAGATCATGACCTGAGCCGAAACTGAGATCATGACTTTGAGCCAAAATCAGGAGTTGGACGCTTAACCAACTGAGCCACCCAGGTACCCCTGGCTGTCTGGTTTTTTTTGAAGTTTTATTGGAACCAGGGCTGGGATTAGACTGAGGCAAGTGAGGAAGGGCTGGATCACATTTTTATGTCAATTTTGATATTTTGTTCATTATGGGCTTTTTTATACATTAGCTTTGATTTTTTTTAAATGTATCAAATGTTATTTATCTTGATGACTGCGTTTTTCTCACACCCCCTTTAATACTGCATCCAAGGCAAGTGTCTCACTCTCCTCACTCCAGTCCCAGCCCTGCCAAGAGGAAAGTGAGTCTTAAAAAACAGAGAGGGGCGCCTGGGTAGCTTAGTCGTTAGGCATCTGCCTTCGGCTCAGGTCATGATCCTGGAGTCCCGGGATCGAGTCCCACATCGGGCTCCCTGCTCGGTGGGAAGCCTGCTTCTCCCTTTCCCACTCCCCCTGCTTGTGTTCCCTCTACACTGTCTCTCTCTGTCAAAAAATAAGTAAAATCTTAAAAAAAAAAAAAAAAAGAAAGAAAAAACAGAGAGAGTGTCTTAGTCTTAACCGTAGCTTTTCAACTCCTCAACATGACCTGCCTGGTCCCTGCAGTTATTTGAGTCTGTGATCTGTGCTGTAGGCCAACCCATCATTCTAAAATCAAAACCGAGGCCCTGAGAGAAACAGTGTCCCAACATGCTGGTGCTTGAAAGGCAGGGGGGCAGAACAGCATTGCTGGAACACCTTGAAAGTGCAAGAACCCGTGCCAGGCACTTCCCCCAAGTTGCTAAGGGAGCTGCTGTTATCATCCCATTTCACAGATGAAGAAACTGAGGATCAGAGTAGGGAAGTGACTTGCCCAGGCTCCACAGATAAGTGGCAAAGCTGGAATGCCTCAACCCCCAAAACTGCCCTCTCCTCTCACTTCACCTGTTCTCCCTCTTCCCCCCTGCCCCCAGCCCGGTTGTCTCTGTGTGCCCCTGTGTTCCCTTTGAGCTCCCTGCCTCCCGAGGCTGCTGCCAGGGCCCATTCTCCAAGACTCACCACAGACAGCATCCGTCTTGCTAGTCCCCGCCTGAATCTCCATCAGGCCTTTGGTCTTGCAGCTGTGCACAGACAGATGTGCGTGCATGCACACGCATGCACACACACACACACACGACACAGACACAGAGAGAGACAGAAAAAGACATGAAATCTCCCCAACCATAAGATTTCCAACCCCACAGGGAGACCGTCAAAACCAACAAGTTCAGGTTCACCGAGCACATATTGTGGGCAACCTCCTATGCTGGTTATTATGGGAATGGCACAGACTCTGTTCTTACGGAACTCATGAGTTCAGAAAAAAATTGCTGCACACCTTGAAGGAGGAATAATCAGAGAGTCTCTATAGAGTGCCATGCTTTGTCACATAGGCTGAAGTGAACTGGGAATCATTCAGAGAAGGGGAGACCAAGCCCACAATGGCTGGAAGAGACAGGTGATGAGTCAGTCTAAGGTAGGGCTTCTCAGCCTCAGCACTACTGACATTGGGGGCCACATAACTCTGTTGCAGGGCTGTTCTGTGCACCGTAGGATGCTAAGCATCACCCCTGGCTTCCACCCACTAGATCCCAGTAGCAGCCCCTCCCCAGTTGTGACAACCAAAATGTCTCCAAACATTGCCAGATGTCCCCTGGGGAGAAAAATTGCTCAGTTGAGAACCTCTGGTTAAGGGTCGTCCAGAAAGACTGTCCTAGGGGAGATCTGAGTGGCCTTGAAGGATGTAAATTTAGAGCAGCAATACATTCTAGCTGAAACAGGATAACATGATTTGAGGGATTCGGGGGGGGGGGGCATGCCAGATGGTGTGAGGGAACTAAGGAAAATTGGGCTTTAGGACCAGATCGCTGGTAATCAGCCATGAAGGTTTCAACCGGATCCAGCTGGTAAATTACATCAGCATCCAACCAGATGACCACACAGTGACAGGACTCAGGGGGCCAGAGAGCTCACAGGAGGAGAAATTACGGACAAGTGGACAGCCAGGAGGCCCATGCAGACATCTCAATATGGGATGATGAAGACGTGGTTCCAGGAGGAGTGGGGAGGAGTGGACAGAAGAAAACATCGCCAAGAAAAATACATCTCAAGTGGGGGAAAAGGTGAGAGGCTACAAAGAAAGCATATATATAAGAGTGCTTAGGCATCTACAAGTCACTCCTATGTTTCTTTTCCTCATGCCTTGTGAGATGAAGGGCATTCCCATTTTCCAAATGAGGGCACTGGGGCTCAAAGGAGGGTCACACACTTATGTGGGATCATATCTTTTCTAAGCTGCACTGATGCCAGGACCCAGTGCTCTGATTCTACTAACCCAGCTCCCCTGGGTATCATTCAACATCTATCAGTAAAGATTTACTGAGCACCTACTGTCCACCTGGCATTGTTCTAGGCATAAGGAATGCATCGTTGGAGGAAAAAAAAAGCCAAGTCTCTACACTAAAGGAATTTGCAGTCTACTGGAGCAAGGCAGATAGGAACCAAATAACAAAGTACTGTATGGAATGCTAGTATTTGTGTGGAAAATACGTGTGTTTGCATGTGTGTGCATTTATTTGTTTGTATGTAGAATCTCTGGTAGGACACACAAAGAACAGAAGTTACCTCCAGGGAGTGGGTGAAAGGAGACTTATCACCATAGGCCTCTTTGTGCCTTGTGTCCCACGAGCCTGTCTCACCCATTTTTTAAAATTAAATGTAGAAAGTTAATTGGGCACATGTTGAAGGGTATTCCAAGCAGGAGTGTTGGATACAAGAGAACGAACAGTGTGTTGAGGGGATTGCAAGTAGCATGGGGGAAGAAGTCAGGAAACGGAGCTGGAAGGTTGGGGGCCCATGCGAAGGAGTCTGGGTTTCGTCCTAAAGGCACAGAGAGCCATGAAACATTTTAAATAGGGAGCACCATGATCTGAAATACACTGTAGAAAGCTCACTGTGGCAAGAGGGTGGGGGGAGAGAGCAGAGGCAGGGAGGCCGGTGAGGAGGCGAAGGCACCATCCAGACCACAGTGATGACCGTGAAGATACTGAGAAGGAATCCCAAAACATCTAGAAGGCCAGATGGACAGGACTTGGTGACTGATTTGGGAGGGACCATGGGACAAGTGCCCAGACCCATGGGAGTGTCTTCCCAGAGGGTGAGAGGGGCAGGCAAGTGAGCCCATTTGGCGCCTGTGGGTCACCTGCACGAAGGTGGACCGCTGGTGGTGGTATATGACTGTCTGGGACCCAGGAGACAGATCTAGACAGGAGATGTTGTTTGGGAACCATGGATACAGATGAGATGCTCAGGGGAGGTGGGCAAAGTGACTGGGGAGTAGAGCCTAGAACTAAGGCCAAGGAAACCGGGTAGGAGGAGCAGAGGAGGGGTAGAAGGAAAGCAAGAGAGGCGTCACAGTGCCCCCAAGAAGGGAGTTTGGTGAAGACTGAGAGATCAGCAGCGTCTGTTACCACTGAGACAGAGCAGGCAAAAAAATGCTGAGAAGTGGCCTTTTTGGTCAGCCACGAGGACACTCTAGAAGTTCTCTAAGTGCACAAGTGCGTGGACATGGGGAGCAGGGGCTGAAGGACAGGGGGCCAGATAGAATGAAGTAGTCCTACGCCCCTCTTAGGGCAGGAAACACAGAGATGGATCCTTGTACCTTGTCCAAGGGTGACACTTTTCCAAAGCAGATGACACATTGGAGAAGAAGCCGACGGGGCAGGGATGGCAAATGGTATCAGAAACCCCTGTAGCTGGAAGGGAGGAGGCAGCATTCGTCATCACAGTGGACCACCTGTCCAGCTCCCAAGGGAATGGTGGACAGGCAGGGCAGGAAGAACTGCCTGTTTCAAGGGCTGTCCCCCAGCACAGAGCTTCCCCGGTGGAAGCCTCCTCCCCCACTGCCCTCCCAAGGCAGATACCCAGGGCTGGAGGCCGGATGAGAAAGGTTCCGCTTCCTGCTCACCAAGCAGAGATCCCAATGCAGGCGGGTCAAGGCTGAGTGCCCACTGCCCAGCCCCTCACCCGGAGCCTCAGCTCCTCTCTCCTGCCTGCAGAGCTGACTCCCAGACAGGCCACGTACCGATCTGCTTGACTCCCAGCCCAGGGGGGCACAGGCTGTGCAGGGTACAGCTCTCACAGGTGTTGCTGGTACAGTGGAGACCTTCATTGCAGGTGCAAGCGGTGTCTGTTTCTGAGGTGCCCTCCCTCTGGACCCGGAGCCCTAGGTCTGAACAGAGATGGCAGGAAGGATGGGGATGGGGACCCCTTAGCAGTCATGCTAGGGGGATCTGCTCCTCACACGTCCTGCTTTTATTTTCTGAGACCCTCTTCCAAGGAGGGATGGGGATCAAATTATTTAACAACCCGTACAACCAAGACTGCAACCAATCAGAACAGACCCGAGCTATACCAAAAAAAAAAAAAAAAAAGCAATGGCTGCATTGTCAGGAATGAGCCAGACTATCAGCCTAGCTCCCGCGCACCCCTTCCCCAGCAGCCCACGCACTGGGATCGCAGTATTTGTGCTGGTGACAGCGTCTCTCTGAGTTCCAAGTGCCTAGGAATTCGCCTGTTTTGCAGCGAGTGCATTCTGTGTTGATGGTCTCTGTGCAGTCATTCACCAGTTTCTCTCCTGGAAAACATCGGGAAATGAGATGGCTCCAGCCAGCTCAATGAGTCAGACACTTATCAAAAACTGAGCAGGCTGGGGTTTAGGGTGGGGGGTTCAAAGATGACTGTCTCGGACCCTTCCAGACTTCATAAACTGGTGGGGGCCTTGGGAGAAACAGGAACCCTAGTGCTGGGTAGTGCAGAGAGGGAGCCCAGAACATTCTGAGAGCAGGGCAGCGATGGGAAGAATCCCAGGGGTCATTTAAGACTCAAGTTGACAGCTGACACATAGGGTCTGCATCTGCCAGCAAACCAAGAAGGGTCCCACTATGGGGCCAGGGGGGTGGCAGCTCACCTGGCGGACACAAATTACAGCACTGATTGTGTATTAGGTATTGCTTTTCTCTGCATGCAGTGTGTTCTGGGTGGACCTAAAAACAGAATGGGATGATTTGAGGGGATCTTGAAATCTCTGCTGCAGCTTCTATGGCAGGATGGTGGAAATCAGCCAGGACAGAGGTTAGTACTGAAGTGAAGTCCAGAGCAGAAAAATGAAGCCTGCATATTATTTGGTGTGTTTGTTTTTAACTAAACTGCCAACTGATGTGATTATAAAAGGACCCAGAGGATCGGCCTGGCATTTCACAAAGTGATTGCGCTGGAACATCACAATATTCTCTGAACTAAACAGATCTGCTTTTGGCTTGACTCCTGAGTCCCTCCTCTTCCCAAAGACCCAGAAGCACATGAGGGCTCCAGTATCTCCCCTGGAGTCCTGAGGCTGGCTGGCTTCAGCTGGTCCTAGTTCTGGCTGGGGCTATATTTAGCACTTGGTGGCTTCCTTCTATTCTTCTGTTGCCCACCCTTTTCCCCTCTCCAAACCCTCATCATCCAATCCTCTGATCATCCAACCCCTCCCTCATGAAATGCCAGGACTATGAAGCTGGAAGGATTAAAATCCAATGTGTTTGCTTTACAAATGGTTAGCCTAAGGACCAGGGAGGTGGGGCACTTGCCCAGGGTCACACAGCCATAGAATCTGATGAGAACTCAGGTCTCAATACTGCCCCCTCTCCATCAACTTAGGTCTTGCCTGGGCTATTTTTACTCCATCCAGGTACCACCCATGCTATTAATTACTTCTCATTAATTTAAATACATTGATTTTTAAATATAAACCTTATATCATTGCCATGAGAGAAGAGCCAGTATCACTTCTCATAAATAAAAGGTAACCCTAAAAATAAATTCAACAGAAGCGCAGCAATGTTATTAAAAACCCAGCTAGTCGCTCTGCTTGCTGACAGTCCTCCTCTCCAAGGCTGCTCTTGGTTTTTGTTTAAAAAGGAGGATTAGCAAGTGCTGGAGAGGTTTTAACTTTATTCTAGCTCCAGAGACTTCCTCCATGAAAAAAAAAAAGAGAGAGAAGTATTTTAATAGAAGTGTAAAGTGAATTTCTGTTGTTTAGTTCTATATCCGTGTGTTCCCTAAAATCATGCCACACTTCAGGAACAGCCAGTGAAAAGAGCACAGGCTTGAGAGTCAAACAGCTTAAGGCTCCAATCTTGCCTTTGTATCGCTCACTACTTTGTTTCTCTTAGCCTCAGTTTCCACATCTCTAAAATGTATACGTATACGTATACTCTAAAATGTATATGTATACAGCCTGGCCCAGTAGCTAGCACATAGTAGGGCTCATTTAAATGGCAGTTTTAATTATCATATATATGTGACTATCTGCTGGGATGACTAACACCCTGGATTCTGCCTAATTGGTGGCTCTCATTCAGCTTGGGTGAGAAAATTACTTACAGAGAAGCATCTTATTCCAAATGGGGAAGAAAATATAAAAGTCTGTTGCTTCCACTACCACATCCTGTGAATGTTCTTCCTGCAACCCTGTGGACCTTCCCACCAGACTCCCAGAGCAACGAATGTCCCTTGTGCCATTTTCAAACCCACGAGAAATACAGCTCCTTCTCTGAAAGTTTGTCAATCCCCTGCTCCCACTCCATAGCTCCAGTCCTTCTGACACAAAGAAGCTCAGGACCAAGGCTTGGAGAGGCCGGCTCTGGAATCAGGCAGATGTGGATTTATATCCAGGTTCCACCTAGCTATGAGAACTTTGGCAAGCTATTTCCTCTCTCTGAGCCTCAGTTTGCTTATCTGTATAATGGGGGAGTTGAAAAAAATCAGACCAAGAATGCCTGTAAAGAATTTTGCTCAGAGCCTGACACATGGGAAGCTCTCACAAATAGCCCCTGCTATTTTTGCCCCCACCTGGTCTCTACCTGGAGCCAAAACTGGCAGTGTGCTCTTGAGAAGCCCAAATCACCCTTCACGCTACCTCCCCTGGCTCTTCCTCTAATCCCTCCTATAAGAGTCCTCCTCCTCTTCCTCCTCCCTCCAGCTCCACCTTCTTCCTGCCTCCTTTCTTCCTAAGAACCATTGCTTAGAGTGAAAATGAAAGTTCTGGGACCAAAGCAGCTTCCCCACTGACTCTTCCCCTGCTGCTGACTCCCCTCTCCAACCCCTCCATGGGTCTTTCCTACTCAGACTTCATGCCAGAAACTACAGCCCTTGAAAGTAGGGGGAGGCCGGAGGGGTTGGGATGAGAGGGTCAGGTACTTGGGGGATTCCCAGCCTCCAGAATGAGGAACTACAAAAATACATTTAAACAAAAAGTGAGTCAAGTGTGGGCTTCTGAAAATCCCGGAGACATGCTTGGTTGGGCATAACTGAGACTTTCTGGTGCCTGGAGAAACCCCGGCTGGTCTCCTAACCCTTTCTTGGGTCCCATGAACTATTCATCTCCCCCCAAGAGGTCTCCTATATCATCTTAAATTAGAGAGGCAGAGACACAGCCTTGAGTATTCCTCCTAGGTTGGATCACTCAGGATTTGGGAGTGGGGATGGGAGAGTTAAAAGCTCCTTGCCTTCTCAAAGAAGTACCTGGGCCCCTGCACCCACCCTTGTTCCCACAAGATGCCCTGGAAGAAGGCATCCCCAGGTGGCCAGGATATGATAACCACTCACAGAGGCTGGCATCTGTCCGCAATGGAAAAGGGACAGGAAACCGGCCAGACCCGCCTCTTCCCTTGCCCGGCCTCCCTCCTCGCCTCTGAAACCCATCACCAGTCTCCGTGCGGCCAGCCTCTAAAGCAAACCCAGACTGCAGCCTTTTGACCAAATAAAAGCTTGAGGCTCCCCAAATCCCAACGCCATCCACGCCACAGGTGCACGTTTTTTGCAGCGCCCCCACTATGCGCCCTCTGTGGATTACCTGGGACCCCAACCTGGAAGGAGACAGAGGTAGCCTACCTCGTACAACCAGGACCCGGGGTACCTTACCCAGCTTCTCCACACACCTGTCTGTCCTCCCAAAATCAGCTGGAAGGTCCCTTTCCCGAAATATTGCTTCTCTTCCCATTCCCCACTCTCAAATCCCCAAATCCCCTGTCGGGTCGGAGCAGAAACTCAACTCACGGCGGTCAACAAGGAGCCCCAGAAGAGACAGCGCAGAGGCAGAAGAACCATGGCGAGGTGAATACCAGGCGGCGGAGGAGGGGCGCGGAGACTGGGCCTCTAGTAACTCCCCCAGCCCGTGCCCCCCGCCCCGCCCAGGAAATGGGCGGGGTCTTCTGGGACCAATCGTGGTCAGCTTCCTTGGGCGGGGCGGAGCTCCTGACGACTCTTCGCCCCCGGATTTCCCCTGGACGTTCCTAGGAGTCTAATTCTCCCGGGAGTTTAGGGACGCGCTTTTGGCGCGGGGGAGGGCGCGTGGTCCCAAGACGAGTACTTCCTCCTCGCCCCTGGGGCTCAGAGGCCAAGCTGAAGAGGGCGGGGCGCTAGCAGTCTTCCCGGAGAGCTAAAGGAGAGGAGACACCCACGTGCTGTGAAGACGTCCCAGGGACCCCCCCCTACGGTTCTCCCCCGCAGCCTCCGGGAATTCCGGCAGAACCGAAAGTGTCCGCACCGCGGATGGAGAGGCCTGAGGAAGTTCCCCCATCCCTGAAAACGGGAAGGCCACAGCTGGGGGTGTGGGGAAAAGGAGGGCGTTTCAAGGAAAGGAGTTTACCAGCTTAAAGTTTCGCTCTCTTTCAAAGGAAATTCCCTCGAGTGGGCGCAGCGTCCCAGCCTCCCCATCCATCCATCCATCCATGCATCCTTGCGTCCCCGCCAGAGTCTATTCCATCCCGGTTCCCGGCCGGCGGCTGGAGATAGGCAATTAGAGTAGTACATCAGCCTTTCGTGGGATCGTGGGACCCCAGGAGTATCTCAGGGGACTTGGGACCCTCTCGTTCTGTAGAAACCCCCACACCCTGTGCCTACATTTCCCGGGTTCTGGCCCTCCAAGCCATTCTTCAACCAATGTTAACACTCTACTCCACAGCATGGAACTCCTGAATTCTGTTCTGGGCTCTGACTCTGATGGGTTGCGTTCGGTTGAGCTTCTGTTGTCCCCAATGGAATCTGAGGAGCTTGAACTAGGCAGTTGTTGGGGTGATGACACTCCAAGTTCTGCATTTCTGGGCCAGGCCAAAAGGCCTGCCTGCATAGATCAGGGAGGATGGGAGAGGAAGGGGCTGCTAACCCCATCTCCCTGGCTTCTGCTGCAAAGGGCACCCTCCTTTCCAACACGTGCCACTAATTCAGAAGCTCATCATCTCTCGCCTGGGCTGTCTCAATGGCCTCACTCATTCACTAGGTACCTGTTGAGCCCCTACTATGGGCCAGCAGGCAACTCCCAACTAACCGCCCCACCCCAACATTGTTCATCCTATTGCAGTTTTCTTTGCAAACCCCAGATCTGATCTGATCAGGACACTTCTCTGCTGAAAAACCTCTTTGGGCTCCCATCCTCAGGATGGTCCAAACTCCTTCTCATGACATAGAAAGCCCTTCTGCACTCCACCCCCACCTGTCTGCCCATGTTCACTGCCTGCCATGTCCTCCCATGCACACCGGTTTCCACCATGCTCTCCTTCTCCCTATTTTCAAACAATCTTTTCTTTTTACTGTGTCTTGCTGTTTCCTTCTTTCCCCTCTCCTTCCTGGAACCAGTTTAAATTTCAATTCCTCTTCAGTTAAGCCTCCGCTTAACTCCCTGAGACAGAGGTAGTCGCTCCACCCCCCCCTCCCCCCCCCCCCCCCCCCCCCCCCCCCGCAGCATTAGTGTGCTGGACTAGAACTCCATCTGTCTGGCCCCACTGGACTGGGAGCATCTTGAGGGCAGGACGGAATTCATCCCAGTCCTGGGCATGTAATAGGACACCAATACACACTTGCTGAACAAATAAATGAGTAAGGGGGTTCAGTAGCTTCTCATTCCCAGCACACCCTCCATCAAGAAGGATGTGGGGACAGGAGGTGCAAAGCTGGCTGGTAGTCCAACACACCTCAAGCTGGTGGTCAGACACCAATAAGCCAGGAACACTTGAAATCAGAGTCCAGAGGACTGCACAAAACCCATCCAAACATGCCTGGGATGAAGAGAACATTAAACTCTCTTTTCCCTTTTTAATCCACTTCAAAAAGCAAGTACAGTTTTAATTCCTTTGGGGGGGGGAGGGCGTTGCTATAATAACTTCAGCCATTACTTATTCTTTATTTGCTTGATTCCAAAATTGGGCCCTTCACAAAACTGCCTTGGGAAGCCAGTACACAGAATTAAAACATTAATTATATTATATAAAACGTATCATAGCCACAATTAAAGCAGCTTAAATTAATGTGTGAAAGAATAAATAGTAGCCTTCGGGTTGCCTCATGGGGCGAAGACCAGATAAGATAAAGGGAAGATATTTTAGTATATGCATATCCAAAGGAGATGTGTGCTGGCGGGGACAGGCCAAGAGAAGGCATAGAATCTTCCTGGGCTGAGCAGAATTACGCTGGAAGAGGAAAGAGAAAAGATGATTTATGGGGAAGGTGGGTTCAATGATAGGAGTAGGGCAAAGGACATTCCAAAGAGTGGGGACCCAGGATTTTGAATAACAGAAAATGGCCTTTGCAGGGGAGTGGGGGTTCCAGGGCCACGTGGATGGGTAAGAAGTAGGCCTGGAGGTCAAGTCCACAACACAATCAGAATCTGGTGAGCAGATGATTCTAATACGCAAACCCCATTGTGTTGCTCTTAGATATTTGTTTGTTTGTTTGTTTGTTTGTTTTTATTATGTTATGTTAATCACCATATATTACATCATTAGTTTTTGATGTAGTGTTCCATGATTCATTGTTTGCGTATAACACCCAGTGCTCCATGCAGTACATGTCCTCTTTAATACCCATCACCAGGCTAACCCATCCTCCCACCCCCTCCCCTCTAGAACCCTCAGTTTGTTTTTCAGAGTCCATTGTCTCTCATGGTTCATCTCCCCCTCCGATTTCCCCCCCTTCATTCTTCCCTTCCTGCTATCTTCTTCCTTTTTTTTTTTAACATATGATGTATTATTTGTTTCAGAGGTACAGATCTGTGATTCAACAGTCTTATACAATTCACAGCGCTCACCATAGCACATATCCTCCCCAATGTCTATCACCCAGTCACCCCATCCCTCCCACCCCCCACCACTCCAGCAACCCTCAGTTTGTTTCCTGAGATTAAGAATTCCTCATATCAGTGAGGTCATATGATACATATCTTTCTCTGATTGACTTATTTCGCTCAGCATAATACCCTCCAGTTCCATCCACGTCATTGCAAATGGCAAGATTTCGTTCCTTTTGATGGCTGCATAATATTCCATTGTATATATATACCACAACTTCTTTATCCATTCATCTGTCGACGGACATCTTGCCTCTTTCTATAGTTTGGCTATTGTGGACATTGCTGCTATAAACATCAGGGTGCACATACCCCTTCGGATCCCTACATTTGTACATTTGTATCTTTGGGGTAAATACCCGGTAGCTGTTGCTCTTAGATTTGAAGCAACTCCCCAGAGCCCTCGCTCCTTAAGCTCATGGGTTCACTGAGCTGCATCTCTGTCCTCCTGCCTTCAACTTTCTGCTCCAGGCTGTGCTGTGACCTCTGCCAGAAAGCCCTTCTCCACTCTCCTTTCTTCAGACCAACCCCTTCTCATCTTTCAACCCAGGTGCCCCGTCTCTGGAAACCCTTCTGAAACAGCCACGTGGAATGTGCACACCTACACCTACCTCCCTGTGCCCTCTCAGAATTCTGTGGCTGCTTACCTAAGCAAGACTCCAGCCCCACCACACTGTATTTCAATTATTCTGTTTACTCATGGAACCAGTGTACTGAGGCGACTCAACTTGATAGGGCATAATAATGAAGCTTTCCCCCCTAATCTCTACCTTCAGCCATGCTGTGTTGAATTTCCCTTTTCCATCCCTTAATGACATCTTGGGCAGATTGCATTACTTTTGGATCACTTTCTGTTGTTAAACCTCCATCCTTGAAAGCTTTATTCTCAAACTCAATTTAAATCTCATTTTGTCTTCCCCCTTATTCATCCAAGGGTTGACTTGAGCCAGGATCCAGCCTGCTTGAATAAAAGGTGGGGGAGAGGGGGCATACCCTGGTTGGGAAACATGCCCCAGCACCCTCCCCCTTACTGAAATCGGGAGGAGGGAATGGCAATAGCTCTGCAATAGCCCCCTCCCTGTTGGTTGACTCTGCTTCCCTGGCTAACCTGGAGTGGAAGGTGCTCATAAATGGTTTCTCATGGGCCACATGAGTATATTTCTTGTGGGCTTCTCCACTGCATAGTTTTCTGGCAGTGGCCATCCAGCTCAGGCTTGAGCTTCCCTACCTTGTCCCACCACCTAGGCTTCTGCCTCTGGTGGGACCCTGTTGCTCAGCAATCAGCTTGGTTGGGTGGGGTTGCCAAAGAACTTAGCTAACTACTGCAGGGTCGACTTGACTCCAAAAAACTCACACATCCTGGCCAGCTACTCCACAGTGACTCCTCTCTCCACCTCTCTTTCCCCCTGCTCAGATAGGCACAGGGGGACATCAGCAAGTCCACTGCCAAGTAGACCCCCATTGGGGAACAGCATCCTGGTACCCCCTTCTTGCAGTCACCCCTCAATCTCCAGAAGGGACTCCCAGTTGAAGAGGGGAGAGAAGAGAACTATCTTTCACTGTAAACACTATACTTCTCAATAAAACCAAAGAACTCCTCCCTCGCCGGTATTATTATTGGGCAAGGAAGAGGAAAGTGAGCTTTTAGCTAGGGGATGTAGAGCCAGTCCTGCCCCCTTTAGTAAACCTTGCAGGCAATGCATCTGGCGCCATTTAGAATGCAGGGTACACAGGGCCTATTTGCTTTGGCTGTGGGACATAGTACCAATTTCCAAGTAACGAGGAGTTCCCACTCAATAACCTTTGGATTGGGCCATCCTTCATACCTAATTTGATTCTTGGAGAGGAAGATCTTTGTAGCCTGATGCCTACACAGAGCCCAGGCATATGCTGGATGCCGAGCAAGTGTTTGTTGAGTGAATGTGGAACTATAAAGTAATGAGACTATAGGGATCCATCAGGATCTACTTGCTCATTCTCACACTGTCTGGGGAGTTGCTCATCTCCACCAGATGACCAGGCTCTCTAGCTAGGATTCCCAGGCCCAACTGTAAATAAAAATCTCTCCTTTCAGCTCAGCATAGTTGGGCTGGGATTTACCAAAGGGAACTAAGAAACTCAGAAAAGAACCCAACCATAAATTAAGAAAATCCAAGAGCCAGCAAAACAGATGGGTGAGTTAACAAAGTATAGACATTCTTTATCACGATCTGGTAAAAGCCACTTACTGACTTGGCTGATCCCTATTCTTAGACCTCAGGTCTGGTCCTCCGCCTTCTCAGGCCCTGTTGTCTAGAAAACGAGATGGCTTTGGTTGGGGGAGGGGATCCAAATTCTTTACCATGGCCTCAAGATCTTGCATGATCTGGCTTCTGCTGCCTGCTCCTTCCATTCACCCACTTGCTGGTTACACCCCAGTCATCCAGGCCTCTCAGTTCCCACCTCAGAGCTCCCTCTGCCTGAGAGGCCCCTCCTCCCATTCTTCCTCTGCTGACTCTTCCTCACCATTCAGGTCTCCGGGCAAATGGCACTCCTCAGGGAGGCCTTCTCTGATAACCTTATCTAAAGTGAGTTCTTCTGCAGCAACCCACCTTCCCCACTGCTGTCCTCTCTCACAGCACCTGTTCTAGTCAGGGTCATCATTGCAAGCAAGAGAAGACAGAGCTGGTGAACTTAAGAAGAGAACATTGTTGGAGGTTGTCAGGTGGCTCATAGAACTGATGGGAAGGCTGATGGACCCAACTCCAGCAGCAACCACAGGAGGCAGGACATAGTCAAGACTCTGCTACAGAACAGGTCTTACAAACCAGCTCTGTGTTAGCCAACCCCTAGGATGTCCCCCAGTGACCCCACTTCCTGGTCTTTATACCTTCCTGTGGTCCCCCTCTCCCCACTCACTGTACCAGTGTTGGTCTACATAACCAAAAGAATCCAGGAGAAGTGATGGCATGTCACTTCCAAGATCAGGTCATAAAACTGAGATTTCAGGCCTATGGCTCTGTAGAATATTCTCTCTCTCCCTCATCTTCCCCCTTTCTTGCTTCCCTCCCCCTCCCCCCCTTCCTTCTCTTGTCAAGCCCACTGGGGAAGCCATCTGTCCTGTCAGGAGAACACTTAGGCAGTCTATAGAGAAGCCCATCTGGTGAGGATCTGAAGCTTCTGGCCATCGGCCACGTAAGAGGAATGGACCCTCCAGCCCCAGTCAAGACTCAGCTAAGTGAAGCCCAACTAACACCTTGACTGCAGTCTTGTGACTTGTGTTTTGTTATTTCAAGTCACTAAGTTTTAGGGTAATCTCTTACACAGCAAAAGATGACTTATTAGTAAGTGACCCTGAACTTGAGCATCATTCCCTCCAGGTTCAACATCTTGGGAAGGGACCTCAGAGTGGCCATGCTTGGCTCACACCCCATATTCTGGCTGCCAGGGGGTAGGAAGAACTATCTGTGCCTTCCTGGCCCCTGGTGGGTCCTGCCCCCACCGTTCCCATCAAGTAGGAGGGATACTCATATGCTAAATGGCCAAAGCAATCCGTTTGTACTGCAATGTCCCATCACAACATTACCACTAGTTATAGTTCTCTGTGCAGGATGGCCTTTCTCTCCTTTCCCCTCCTCCTCCTGATTTTGGGCACATGGCAAGACCCCAGAACTAAAGAAAGCAGGTACTCTCTTGGCCCAATAGTATAGGGGAATATCCTCAAAAGTCAAAAGTCTGAGTGCCTTAAGAATGCCAAACCCTGAAGAAACCTCAGGGCAATCTCCTCTCAATGGATTGATGGGGAAAAAGAAAAGAAAATTTGGGTATCAGGACCCAAAGATACAGTTCTGCATCTTTGCGTATAGCCAAAGCCCAATGAATAATCAAAACTTTCTTACTCAAGATATATGTATGAAACAGATACTTCAATTAAAACAGACCAAAAATTTAGCCATGGTCCCATCCCAAAATTAAATCAATGTTTTATGTGTACGTGGCCCCTTGTTGACCTTGTCCATATGTACCTTCAGATTTTTCTTTCCTGAGGATATCCTAGATAGATTTCCTGTTTTATGTTTTGCTGTAACATTAGATCATATGTATTATTTCCACTTCTGTAAATATTCATTTTTTCCTTTCTGTTTACACTCCCCTCCCAATCACAGCTTGGTCAGGATCCTTCTACATATTTAAGAATATGTTTGTTCAGGGGCACCTGGGTGGCTCAGTCATTAAACGTCTGCCTTCTGCTCAGGCCATGATCCCAGGGTCCTGGGATTGAGCCCCGTGTCTTGTTGGGGCTCCCTGCCCAGGGGAGGGAGCGGGGAGTCTGCTTCTCCCCCCTCTACCCCTCCCCCCACCCGTGCTATCTCTCTCAAATAAATAAACAAAATCTTTTTTAAAAAAGAATATGTTTGTTCATTTCATAAGAAAAGGAATCTTTGGGGCGCCTGGGTGGCTCAGTCGTTAAGCATCTGCCTTCAGCTCAGGTCATGATCCCAGGGTCCTGGGATCGAGTCCCACATCGGGCTCCCTGCTCAGCAGGAAGCCTGCTTCTCCCTCTCCCACTCCTCCTGCTTGTGTTCCCTCTCTAGCTGTCTCTCTCTCTGTGTCAAATAAATAAAATAAAATCTTTAAAAAAAAAAAAGAAAAGGAATCTTTGCCATTTTTCTGCCCTTTTCTCATTTAACTCTATCATGGAAATCATTCCAGGTTAGCAAACACAGATCTGACACATTCCTTTTTCAGTAACTGCATAATATTCCATGATGTGGGCTTGTCACAACTGATTCAATGGTTCTTCTGTTGATATACATTCAGGCTACATCCAGGTTTTACCACTGCACAGCATGCTGTAACGACACGTACTTGTACCCATATGCTCAGGCATTTGTACTTCTATTCCTATAGATTTCTAGAAGTGGAATTTGTAGGTATGTATATTGTAAATGCGAACAGTATTTACAAAACACTTGGGAAATTCACATGTATGAAGGGACCTTTACTTTGCATTCTATCACTAGATGTTATCATCCATTTTAATATCTGACAGTTAATGGGTGAAAAGAGACAGCTCATTGCTTTAATTTATATTTTCCCAATTATGTCCCAATTAATTGAGCATCCTCTCAAATGTTTATTAACCATTTGGATTTCCTCTTTCATGAACTAACTGTATAGAATTTTTTTTAATTTTTTATTGTTATGTTAATCACCATACATTAATTACATCATTAGTTTTTGATGTAGTGTTCCATGATTCATTGTTTGTGTATAACACCCAGTGCTCCATGCAGAACGTGCCCTCCTCAATACCCATCACCAGGCTAACCCATCCTCCCACCCCCTCCCCTCTAGAACCCTCAGTTTGTTTTTCAGAGTCCATTGTCTCTCATGGTTCATCTCCCCCTCCGATATCCCCCCCTTCATTCTTCCTTTCCTGCTATCTTCTTCTTTTTTTTTAACATATATTGCATTATTTGTTTCAGAGGTACAGATCTGTGATTCAACAGTCTTGCACAATTCACAGGGCTCACCATAGCACATACCCTCCCCAATGTCTATCACCCAGCCACCCCATCCTTCCCACCCATGAACTAACTATATATATCCTTTGCCCATTGTTTTACCAAATGTTTTTTTCCTATCAATTTCATTCATCCATGTATTCATTCAGCAAATATTCATCAAGCATTTCACTATATGTCACATATAGGGCTCTAGTATTGAACCAGACAAGTCCCAACCCTAATGAAGTGCTCTTTGTATGGTTTCAATATTAACCCTTTACTATGTCACCCATCTTGAAAATCAGCACAGATGTCTAATTGTACCTCCAGGCTCTCCCCCTACCCATACTCTAGAAGACTGCTAATTTTTATAGTTTCGGATTTCATGATGTAAAATACCTAATACCAAGCACCACTAGCCATTAGTTTCTTAGAACAGAAAGAGCACCTTGCTGTACCCCACTTTTACACCCTCCATATTCACTTCAAGCAACTGTGACCTTCTCCTGAAGGGCCTTTTATGGCCACAAGAGCATATTTAGCCCTTGAGGGGTGCAGGACAGAAGTGCCTGGGGGAATGTCCCTGGAGCATTCTTCTACCAATGACAGACAAAGAGCTGGTGAGTGAATACCCCAGTTCTCTCCTCTCTTAGGGAGGATAACTCAGAAGTGTGTGTTTTGGGTTTTTTTAATTCTTATGTTAATCCCCATACATTACATCATTAGTTTTAGATGAAGAGTTCCATGATTCATTGTTTGTGCATAACACCCAGTGCTCCATGCAGAATGTGCCCTCCTCAATACCCACCACCAGGCTAACCCATCCTCCCACCCCCCTCCCCTCTAGAACCCTGTTTGTTTTTCAGAGTCCATCGTCTCTCATGGTTCGTCTACCCCTCCGATTTCCCCCGCTTCATTCTTCCCCTCCCGCTACCTTCTTCTTCTTTTTTTTTTCTTAACATATATTGCATTATTTGTTTCAGAGGTACAGATCTGAGATTCAACAGTCTTGCACAATTCACAGTGCTTACCAGAGCACATACCCTCCCCAGTGTCTATCACCCAGTCACCCCATCCCTCCCACCCCACCCCCCACTCCAGCAACACTCAGTTTGTTTCCTGCGATTAAGAATTCCTCATATCAGTGAGATCATATGATACATGTCTTTCTCTGTTTGACTTATTTCACTCAACATAATACCCTCCAGTTCCATCCACGTCATTGCAAATGGCAAGATCTCATTCCTTTTGATGGCTGCATAATATTCCATTGTATATATATACTACATCCAGAAGTGTGTGTTCTACACTATCTCCCCCATCAAGAGGAAGCCTCAGTTGTCCACGATGTAACCAGCATATGAACCACCCCGCAATGGTTTCCTTCCCTCCCTGTTTCACTTCTCCACTGGTGCTTCATGGGGTCATCTTCCAAATTAACTACGTGCACTCAAATCCTTGTCTCAGTTTCTGCTTCTGTGAGACTTCCACTAAGCCCCCTTGGTTTGCAGATGAGGAACTAGCAGCAGAGGTGGTATAGCTTGATGGATAAGAATGTGGCCTCTGAAGTCAGAGGTCTGGGTCCAAAGCCTGGTTCTACTCCAATTGCGGCCTTGAGTACATTCTTAATCTCTGGTTCCTCCTCTGTAAAATGGGCCTAATAGCTCACATGGTTACTATAAGGATTAAATTAATTATGTCATTTCCTCATATTATCCAGTAGAAAATGATATTAATCATTAATATTAGTAATATAAGAAAACTGCATCCTAGAGAGTACAAGTAGCTCACAGGAACGTGGGACTCCTGTGCCATTTCAGAAGACCCTAATCTTCTGTCTTCCCGTGGGCCAGGGACGTTACAGTCATCAGGTTCCACTTGTCCTGGACTTTGAATATCCCTAGACTTACAGGAGGAAATGGGTATCTATCAATGCTGTCCACCAGAAATTTCTGTGCTAATGGAAACACTCTATATCTGCATCCAATGTGAGGACCACTAGCTAACTACATGGGCCAATTAAGCACTTGGAATATGGCCAGTGCAACCAAGGAAGTGGGTTTTTTATTTCATTTACTTTTTTTTTTTTTTTTAGATTTTATTTATTTATTTGACAGAGAGAGACACGGCGAGAGAGGGAACACAAGCAGGGGGAGTGGGAGAGGGAGAAGCAGGCTCCCCGCAGAGCAGGGAGCCCGATGCGGGACTCGATCCCAGGACTCTGGGATCATGACCTGAGCTGAAGGCAGTCGCTTAACCAACTGAGCCACCCAGGTGCCCTCATTTACTCTTAATACATGTAAACAGTCACACACAGTCACACAGCTCAGGTCTAGAGAATGGGGGTTGGGCAACGATGAGAAGATCTCTTAAGTTCTTTTTTTCTCCCCTCTTCTCCTCCCTTGCCTCCTGCCCCGTCTCCCAGCACCAACTAGTCAGCACCCCTTTGTAGCACCCTCCACCTTTCCCTCCTTTGAACATGCTAGGTTCTATGGCAGGAAGCCCAGGGACTGTGACACGGTTGTATTTTCACTCACCCAGCAAGATGAAACAAGCCCCTTGTGGTCCCAGTGCTGAAAGACAAGATGAATACCTGCTATAAATAAAGCTGAATAAAGATCCTTTTCTAGACGGCTTCCATTGTTCCCTGTTCCCTTATAGTATTCACGCTGAGATAATTTCCAGCTTCTCAGACCCTCAATAGTTATAAAACATACCATTACCTCATTTTAATTTCATTAGATTTACAGGTCACAAGACCACACTGATCCTTACCAACTTCATCTTTAATGGTTTCAACATAATGGTTCTTTCTGCTTTAGTGTGAGCCCGATACAGAACTTCCTACTCATGTATTCTTACATCTCCTGCTTCCCCCTTTTACTCTCTGTCTAGACAATAGTGGCTAGTGGAGTCTTCCAAATGACAATGTGTATTTCATATCCACAAAGATGTGCCCCACACTGCTCTGTAACTCCACAGCAAGATCAGGAAAAGCAGTCATTTCTTTCCAAAACGTCTAATCCTGACGGATGACATGGAAAGGTCCACCTGAGTCATATATCTGATAAACCACCAACTCACCAGGCAACATTTCCACGGCACCTTTAATTAACTCTGCAGGGCACAGTGGGACATGGGGGCTCTGGAGCCTGACAGATGTGGGTTTGAATCCTGACTACGTTGCTTAACTGTGAGGAAAAATAATTTACCCTCTTTGAGACTCAGTTTCCACATCGGCAAAATGGAGGAATGGGATAATTACTTTGCAGGATAGTGGAACGACTAGATTTATATGGAAAGCAAGATGTTGGCATTAAAAGCATGAATTCTAGGGCACCTGGGTGGCTCAGTTGGTTAAGCTACTGCCTTTGGCTCAGGTCATGATCCTGGAATCCCAGGATTGAGTCCCGCATCAGGCTCCCTGCTCAGTGGGGAGTCTGCTTCTCCCTCTGACCCTACCCCCTCTCATGCTCTCTCTCTCGCCCATTCTCTCTCTCTCAAATAAGTAAATAAATAAGATCTTTAAAAAAAAAGAATCTTAAAAAAAATAAATAAAAGCACGAACTCTACCACTAGAATACTACTCTGTGACCTTGGGTAATTTACCCAACCTCTCTGAGCTTCAATTTTCTTGCCTACATACTGGGACAGTAATAATGCCTACCTCTTAGGGTGTTGGGAGGATTAAATAAGGATTATATATAGGGTGCCTGGGTGGCTCAGTCGGTTAAGCGTCTGCCTTCAGCTCAGGTCATGATCCCAGAGTCCTGGGATCAAGTCCCACATCGGGCTCTCTGCTCAGTAGGGAGTCTGCTTCTCCCTCTCCCTCTCACTCTCCCTCTCTCTCAAAAAAATAAATAAAATCTTTTTTTTTAATTTTTTTTAAAGATTTTTATTTATTTGCGAGAGAGAATGAGAGAGCTCGAGAGGGAGGAGGGTCAGAGGGAGAAGCAGACTCCCTGCCGAGCAGGGAGCCCGATGCGAGACTCGATCCCGGGACTCCAGGATCATGACCTGAGCTGAAGGCAGTCGCTTAACCAACTGAGCCACCCAGGCGCCCCAAAATAAATAAAATCTTAAGAAAAAAAAAAGGATGTATATATAAAGTCCTCGGAGAGTGACTGACTCAAAGAAAGCATTCACCTTTTAGTTTGCCTTAAGGAGAGCTTCTCATCCCAGGCATTAACTATTTCCTTTAGAGCAGGATTCTTGTGTGTGTGTGTGTGTCTGTGTATGTGTGTGTGTGTGTGTGTGTGTGTTTCGGAGTCCTCTGACCATACGTAGAAGCCTTTGGACCCTTCTTAGAAAAATATTTGTGAATGCATAAAATATGATAGAGGTATAAAGAAAACCAATTACGTTGAAATACAGTCACCAAAATGGTAAAAAGACAAATGCGTGCTGTAGCACTGTATGTGCTTCTTCGTTAATGGATTACATAATAAGATCTAGTGGCAAGTCTAAGATTTCCATCATTTCAAAGTAATGATGAGTGCAAATGATAATTCAAGACATCTGCAATAACTGTAATATGATATGAAATATCTGTGATTTCTACTGGAGACAATGTAGCAGGCTCTGTTAATACCACTGTTGCTTACGATCATAATGGAAAGAAATGCTTAATTTCAGTTGGAAGTAAATGAGAGTAAGGAAGCAGGTTTTTCCCATCCAAGTTCATGAACCCCAGGTTAAAGCCTCCTGCTTAAGAACATATTTAGCACCCCTTTATCCTCAGCTATGGGTCCAAAGCCACAGATTAGGAGGTACCCCCAAGATTCCCCTCACATCCCATTAAATGGCCTCTGATTGGAAGAGTAATTTCAGGACGAGAGAGCATGGTCCTACAAGAGCATGTGTCGGGCTGACAAACCACTACCGGCTAGCTAACGCTTACTGTGCAGCACAAGCCAGGCACTAAGTGTTTTACTGATGTTAACTCAGCAACATTCACAATAATCCTTTCAGAGAGGTCTTATTACTATCCCTGTTTTACAGAAGAGAAAACCGAGACACAGAGAGGTTAGGTGACATGCCTGAAGTCACACTGTGAGTAAATCGTGGAGCCAGAATTTGTACTCAAGTAGTCTGAATCCATGGTCTGTGCTCCTAGCTACCAGGCTACACTATCTTTCTATTCTGAGTGGGGATGGGGAGTCAGATTTAAAAGAACATCTTGTTGACCTTAAATGTAAAATACCCAGGTATTTTACCAGCAAAATGAGTTTATTTGGGAATTGCAGAAGAATTGCAATCTGAGACATGCAGGCTATGGCAAACCACAGGCAAGTGTGGAGCACAAAGCAGAGGAACATTACTCTGTGGAGAAAAAGGAAGAAGTTGGAAGGGGCAGCTCTGGAGGAAAGCAGGAGCTCAGGGTGATGATGGCTCCTCATTGACTGAGTTGCTGCAGTTTCTCATGGGCTAGGCTGTTGCTGGGCAAGGAAAAAAATCTTCCTTCCTCCTGCTGGGTAGTCAAGTGAACTTCTTCCTGCCTAGGAATGTGAAACAAGATGCACTGGAAAGTTTGTGGGTGAGAACTTCCCCTTCAGGGCTTCCCGACTCCACTCTAAGTGAGGTTTCCCTTTACTAACTTTCACAACCTTAAGGATGAATAGGAATTAACTAAAGAGGTGGCAGAGAAAGGTGGAGATGTAGGAAAAGGGTTAGGAGAGTACTTAAGCAGAGGGAACAGGAGGTATAAAGGCCCTGAGGCAGAAAGAACATGGTGAATGTAGGGCCCGAAATGATACCAATGGGGCTGCAGGTTGGAAAGCAAGGGAGACAGTGGCAAAATGTTAAGTCTGGATGGCAAAGTTCCAGATCTCGCAGGGCCTTGAAGGCAACTTTATCATTATCCCAAGGACCGTGGGGAGTGACAATCAGAGCTGCTATATAAAAATATCATTCTATAGAAGAGAAAGAACAGGAGAGAAGAAAAGGTGAAAGCAAGGAGCCTAGTTTGGAGACAAGCAAAGCAGTGCAAGCTAGAGGTGATGATAGCTTGGACTAGTGGTGGTCAGGGAGGACCAGTTTGAGAAACATTAGGGGGAAGGATCTGGTGCACTGGATATGGGGATAAGGGACAACTCTGTGGCCAACTGTATTCCCCAAAGGTGGCCACAGCTTTGTCTCCCATCCACAGTCTCTGCTCACAGCGAGCCCTTGCCATTCCTCCCGTTGAGAGAGGGCCTTGAATCTGGTCAGTCTTAGGAGGCATATGACTTCTGCGGTTATGTCAGAGAAGGCAACAGAGCTCCTGCCTGGTTCTTTCAGCCACTCTCCCAGGGCACCGAGCTCCATGTAAGCAACTCAACTGCTTTGAAGCCACCATGCTGTGAGGAAGCCCAGACTAGCCCATGCAGGGAGGCCATGTGAGGACAGAAAGCTGTCCAGCCGGCCTCCAGCTGTTCCAGCCCCCTGCTGTTCCACTGTCTGCCCAACCCAGAGCCAGACCTGCCCAATCAAGCCCTTCCTGAATTCCTAGTTCCCAGAAACCATGAAGAATAAAATGTTTGCTTCATATCACTAAGTTTTGAATCTGGAACACTCATCCTTCAGATTCTGTCTCTACTGCCTTGGCCAGTTATCCGGTTCCAACCCTCATACAAGAGATTTAACATTCTCAGTTTGAGAAATTTATCCTGAAACATGGTAAATGGCTTTTAGGTATTTTATCTCTGTAATCACCAAGCACAGCGGTTTGTCAACCTGGGAGGAGAGTTTTAAAAAAAAAAAAAAATTCTCAAGTTCTACCCTGGACTTGCTGAATCAGAATCACCAGGGAACAGTGACCCAGGACTTGGCTCACCTGTCCTGCTCTCTGACATCATCCTTAGCCATTTTTATGATTATTATACTTATATTCTATTTCTATACCCCAACATGTGTAGGCAAATTTGGAGATGGATCCTTTGAGAATTTAAAGTGAAGGGAGGCATTAATCAGATTGCCTTGGTGATCTGAGTAGCACAAACAAGATTTACTTACCTGCATCAAAGATAATTCTCTTTAAACATTTTCATAAGTATGTTTCACATGGCTCTGGAAATAAAACAACTAAATATGTGCCATCTAGAGTAATAATAATTAAAACAATGTGAATTGCCCCAAAAAGGAAGAAATATTATAGAATCAATAAAGAGTAGGGCACCTGGCTGGCTCAGTCAGAGGAGTATGTAACTCTTGATCTCAGGGTCATGAGTTCAAGCCCCACATTGGGTTTTTATTTTCCAAAAAAATAGGAAATGGTACAGAATTAATGAAAAGCCCTAAATTTAATCCTCCTATAAAAGAGAATATTATATATAAAGAAGAGATACAAAAATGGTTTGGGGTGTTATTTGGTATTGAAATGGCTTAGAGGAAGAGAGAATCTAATTGTACCTACCTTCGACATCATACATCAAAATCAATATTAATTGGATTAAATAATCAGTTATTAAAAGGGGAAAAGTAAACCATGGTAACATTAGAAAAGGAAAATATGTATTTATTAAGTTTTCTGGAGGGTGGAAAGTCAAAAGTTAAAAATGAGTCAACAAAGCTGTGTTCCTTCTAGAGGCTCTGGAGGGAATCTGTTTTCCTACTTTTTCCAGCATCTAGGGCCCTTCCGTGTTCCTTGGCTCACAGCCCCATCCTCCACTTTCAAAGCCAGCAGTGTAGTAACATCTTCCACTATCTCCCTCTCCCTCTCCCCCCCACCTCCCCACCCTCCCCCCAACCCCCACTTCCATCATCACATCTCCTTCTCTGACTCTGACCCTCCCACCCCCAACTCTTATAAGGATCCATGTGATTACATTACATTGGGCCCACCCGGACAATCCAGGATTATCTTCCCATCTCGAGATCCTTAACCTAATGACATTTGCAAAGCCTCCATTGTCATGTAACGTGATATATTCACAGGTTCCAGGGATTAGGATATGGATATCTTTAGGAGGTCATTACTCTGACTCCCACAGTTATACAGAGCTATACTGACACTGATGGGCATGTCATAGAGGCTGGTCTCCCTGATGGTGGGGAGGGATCTTAGGGTGGCTATTCTGCAGTTCCCTGAGCCACTCCTTTCAACATACAACAGATCTTGCCAAGTGGGGGCTGTCCCATTCTGATCCACTTTGTTGGCAGAATCTTACTCTGAGGAGCTATTGATTCAGCTGGGGTTCACAAGGAGCTTAATATCACAACAAAGTCCCTTCTACCCCCACCCCAATGTCCTGGGGAATAAGGATTCATTGACCAACTCCCAGCGACATTTATTCTATTTATTCCACTTGTGAATAGAGTAGCCCGTGAAAACCCAAGGGCCTCTGTCTTCTAGGAGATGTCTAACAGATTGTGAGCATAAACAAATCTATAGAAAGACACAAACCATGATGTCATAAGACATCTATGAGCCATTGAGCCTGCATGATGAGCCAGGCATGATTCTAGTAGCTTCATGCATGATACGTACTACCTCATTTAACTTACTTCATGTTGACCTTATGAGGCACATGCTATTCTCATTCCCATTTTATAGATGAAGAATAGGAGTCATGGAGGGTTAAAGAACAGGCCCAAGTCTGCCAGCTAGGAAGTGGTAGAGTAGAGTTGTGAACGTAGGCCGGTCTGATTCTACAGCCTATGTTCTAATCTACCGAGACTTCATAAATGGTAAATTCTCTCAAAAGGTTTGAGCCAAGAAAGCTGGAGCATTGGAGGTCTGTGTTCATGGCACACCAGAAAGATGCCCAGGGCTGTACAGACAGGTCCCAGGCAGGCTGGCAGTTACTCCCACTCTCAATGCCTCTCTCCTCCCCTGCCTCCTATTGGCAAGGAATCCCTCCAAGACCAGCATGGAGAAATGAATTTCTTGGCCTCTGTTAGGTCGTGGGAATTGGAAAGAAGAGATATTAATCACTTTGCCTGGAAAATGCATATGCACATAGTATTGCAGAGGGTTCTAGTCAAAAGAAAATTGCTGGCTGAGAAGGACACAGCATCACTTCTGTGTCTTCCTGCCAAAAATGTAGAACCTGGATCTAACAATGGAGAAACATCAGACAAGCCCCAGTGAGGGCCGTTCTATAAAATAAGTGGCCTGTACTCTTCAGAAATGTCAAGGTCATAAAGGACAAAGACAGACTGAAGAACTGTCACAGATCAAAGGAAACCCAAGAGATGAAAACAAAAGCAACATGTAACCCTAAACTGGGTCCAGGACCAGAAAACAAATTGTTTCTTTCGCTCTCAAGAACATTAGTGGAACAACTGGTGAAATTCAAATTAGGCCTGTGGATTAGATGACACAGAGATAACACAGAGGAAGAGAAACAGACAGTTACAGAGCAAACAAGGTAAAACGTTCAATATTTGGAGAATCTGGGGAAAGGACATTCAGGAACCCTTTGTACTATTTTTTGCAACTTTTCTGTAAATCTGAAATTATTTGAACATTTTAAAAAATAATTTTAGAGATCTTGATGTCTAGAGCCACAGTGCTTCATTATGTAGTGAATGAGAATTGCCTTAACCGACAGCTCTGCACACCCTCTGCGTCTGCAGAAAAGGCTGAGAAGTGTTCTCATGAGACAACTAGCAGAGCAAGACGGCAAGAAGTTCCTAAACCATAGAGTGCAGTGCAGCTGGGAGGTCAAGAGCCCAAGTTGTTCACCTCCAGTGCTCTGGGACCTTAGGCAAGCTACATAAGCTCTCTGTGCCTCAACTGCCTCGCCTGTAAAATCGACATAATAACAGTATTTATGAAGAAGACTATCTATATGACATTAGGAAAGGGAAGGAATTCTTTTTTTAAAGATTGTATTTATTTATTTATTTATTTATTTGGCAGAGAGAGAGAGAGAGTGCGCACAAGAGAGGGGAGCGGCAGGCAAAGGGGAGAAGGAGAAACAGGTTCCCCTCAAAGCAGGGAGCCCACTCGATCCCAGGACCCTGGGATCATGACCTGAGCCGAAGACAGACACTTAACTGACTGAGCCACCCAGGTGCCCCAAGGGAAGGAATTCTTAAACAAGACACAGAACACCACAAATCATAAAGGGGAAGGTTGAAACATATGACTACATTAAACTGTAAAACTTGTGAATGACAAGACACCATTAACAAAATGATAAACTGCAGCGAGAAGACCTAACCCTAACATGAGATCAGTATCCAGAATATGTAAACAACTCCTATGGATCAATAAGAAAAACAAAAAAATACCTCAATGGAAAAGTGGTCTAGAAATATAAACAGGCAGTTCATAAAGGAAGAAACTTGAATAGCTTGTAAGAAAAGATGCTCACTATCACCAAATTCAGAAGAATTTAAACTAAAACAGCAAAGATATCATTGCATACCCATAGTCATAAGCAAAAAATAAATAAATGAATAAAGTCTGAAAATATCCAAAGTTGATAAGGGTATCTAGAAATGGTACTTATATGTTGCAGGCAGGAGTATACATCAATACATCACACATACTTCTTTGGAGAGCAGTCTGGCTAAACCTCCTAAAGTTCAAGATGTGATACATACTACAAAGTCAGCAAATCTACTCCTAAGTGTGTATCCTAGATGTGCACCCAAGGAGATATGTACTAATATGTTCAGTGCAGCACACTTTGTAGTAGAAAGAAAATCTAACTATTCCTTAGTACAGATAGATACACAAACTGTGGCCGATTCATGCAATAAAATACTATACAGCAAATAAAATGAATACATTAGAGCAGTAGTTCTCAGAATTTAGGATGCATCAGAATCACCAAGGAGGGCTTGGGGAAGGACAAATGGCTGGGTCCTACCCTTGGAGTTTCTGATTCAGTGAGTCTTGCGTAGGTAGGGCTGAAATTCTGCATTTCTAACAAGTTCTCAGGTGTTATTGATGCTGCTTGCTGGTCCAGGGACCATAAAAGTAGTTACACGTTTCAGCACAGTTAAATTTTGAAAACCTAGCAGAGTTAAAAAGATAAAAGCAAGCTGGGAAAAGACATAAAATATATATCTAGATACATTAAACAATAGTATACAGATTGGAGAGATATTGAGATACAGATATACCTTTATAATAAAAGTACAAAATATATGTGGGAATGTATTTCAGGAGAGTGATTATCTCTGGGAAGGGAGAGGAAGGAAATGGGAAGAGAGTCTTAGCAGTGAGTAGAAGGGTATGTATTATATTATTTTATGTACTTTTAATGCATGTTTGAAATGTTAAGGAATTGAAGTTCAAATTATATAGCATCTATCTCATGGATGAGTGTGAATAACAACTGATACAATGTGAAACTTTCCGGGTGGGAAAAGATAGGAAGATGAAGTTGGGCCACAAAATCTCTGTCCCTGTATATCTAACCAGAAAAATAATAAGTTAAAAGATAAAAGAAAAATAATTAAGAGAATCAATCAATTCAACCAAACAATGAAAAAGCATACAATTTTATGGCATAAACATCAAAAAGGGGTAACGCAGGAAAGAAACAGAAGATTCTGAACTGAGTCAAGTATGGTTCTTAACCTACGCACAAAAGGATGCAAGAGAAGCAGGTGAATCCACAAAATTCTGAGACTTCTCACCTAGAGTGAGTGAACCACCTGGGGAAAAGTAAAGAAAAAAAAAATCCCTGGGCGTAGACGTCCCTATCTGGCTCTAGGAGCTCTCAGCCAAGGTGGGAAAAACCACCCAGCTTCCATTTTCCCAGGTGCCATGATGAATTATGAATTATTAAGGACCCGAAGACCACGCTTATCTGTCCATAGGAATCAGGCACACCCTGCACTCACCACAGGTGAGACAAACTAGACAATCCTGTGTGTCTCTGTTTCTTTCCTTCAAGTATTTACCTGTTTGTAATTATACACTCAAATGTGATTATTCACCTAATTTTCTCTCTCCACTAGAAAGTAATCTCCAAGATAGCAGAGATGGGTCTGCATTTGCTCATGACAGTGCTTTGAAAGAAGGTGTCTGATAAATCATAGGGCCACCTAGTAGGTGTATAAAAAAATTCAGTAAATGGAGCACTGGGTGTTATACGCAAACAATGAATCATGGAACACTACATCAAAAACTAAGGATGTAATATTGGTGACTAACATAACATAATAAAATAAATAAAATTTTTAAAGTATACTAAAAAAAAACATTCAGTGAGCAAATGAGTGAAGGAATGAGCAAATGAGTGGCTGTCAAAGAAATCTGACTTCCCATAGCATTCCAATTCCACAGCCACCATTTTTTCTTGGTATGCACTATTCACAAGGAGAAAAACTAGACCCCCGCGGGGTCTGAGGCATTTCCTAACTAATAAAAAAGCCTACCTGATTCATATAGCGATAGCTCTGATTAATAAAATGTATTTACAATTGTGTGAGCAAATTCCATTCCCTCTGACAAATTATTCTAGAGATTAAGTGAACAATACAGCATATTGCAGGCTTCATAGTCAACAGTTACATTCTGAGAAATTTATTTTTTACATTGAATAAATATTCCAGAAAGAAGTAACTCAAAAAGAACCTGTGACTATATCACCAGAAGCGTTTTGCCCCTTGCCAGTGAAACTAATGGGGTACACAGCCTATTTAAATGTAAATTTAAACAAAGCGTTTTTTCTACCTCTCTGCTCTCTTTGTTCCTTGGGATCCGGAGGTTACAGGAATATATATACTATTCTCCAACACACATCCAAAGGTGTTTTGTTTTCTGTTGCGTTTTATGAAAAACTAAATCGAAGTATTTTAGGATTTAAATTATCTATTTCCACAGTTAGAATGGAAGGAAGGCGCTCCGAAAATCAGAAGAAAGGCGAAGCCTTTGGGGTCGGGGGACCAAGCCTGGCCCCATCCTTAGCCGTGGATGCCGTTACTAGGCAACCCCTAGCGTTCTCAACGGCCGCCGGGAAGCCACTTCCCCGCCCTCATTGCTAAGGAGATGGACGCCCAACACAGCCCTGCCGTAAACCCACGCGCTCTTACGACATTGCCGCGCCTGCCGCTGCGTGCGCGCCCTCTGCCCCCACTCTCCGCCCCAGCCGCCATTGCCTCGTGCCCGCGCCGGTCGGTTGGTGGCGCCTTTGTCCTACGGCGGGCAGGTGGGCTGAGGTGGAGGCGGCAGGGGCGGGCCTGAGGCGAAGGAGAGGTCGGGAGCCCGCCGCGCTGGTAGCGGTGAGTGCCGGGAAGCGGTGGCCGTCCGCCGAGGGTGGGCCTCACGGCAGGCGGTTGAGGGGGCTCGGGCCGGATGGGGAGGCTGAGGCGGGAGGGCCCGCTCGACGCGCGGCCGCGGTCGCGGCCTCGGCTCCTCTCCGGGTGCGCGCGGAGCTGCGCATGCCCGGTGCGGGGCGCGGCCTCTGGCTCCCGTCAAGCCCAGGCCCGGCCAGCCGTGGTGGGCTCGGGTCCGGGCGGCGCCGCAGCGCGGCCGCTTGTCTGTGCGCGAACCGCCGACAATAGTCCTCCAAGCTTGTCTGTAGGGTAGGCTTGCACACCCCGCGTCCCTCTCTCGAAACGGTGAAGTCGCTCGCCTGCGGGCCCTCAGCAAGTCGGTGGCGCAGGTGGGATTCGAACTCGGACCGAGGCGGCTCGCCTCTCCGGGCGTTCTACCGGGCGTGCAGCGCCGTGCGGCGAACCGAACGCTGGCCCCCGTCGCCGCCGCCTCTCAGCCCCTTGACAGCATCTTCAAGGCGTCTGTCTCCTTGTCGCGTGATACCCCCACTCGTTTTATAACGCGGACCCCGGGCCCCAAGGATGGGGAAGAAACTGTGCCCGAGGTTACCGCGGAAACTAGCGACAGAGCCAGCGCCCCAACCTGCTGGCTCTTCTGTCTCCTGGACCCAGGGCGCTCTCCGCTCCCGAGGACCCGCCGGGGCCTTTTTTTAGGACGGCGTTTCCCAAATTTCAGTCTCTCGCGTTGCACCTTTCTGTCCGTGTACCTTCTGTACTGTTACTTATTTACCAAATGTTAATATTTTTCTTTAAACTGACTCCTTTTTTTTCTCCTTCTTAAATACATTTGTTTAAGGTGGAAACGTAAATCGCAAAATGGAAAGCCAGTTATTTTTCTAATGCTCATAAAAAATAAATACCTATCTATTAAAATAAACAGTGCGTCCTTGTTCCTCCTCAAGTTATTCTGCGTTCCACGCTTTGGGAAACGCTGTCCTAGGAGTATGGGGTTAATTGTCGTCCTGGCTTTCGCTCTGCACAGAATTTTCCCCTGAGGCGTAGCGGATTCCATGAAATGCCCCAGGATCTTCGGGGATGATGATATTATAAGGCTTTTTCGTTGTAAACTGTTCTCATTATTGACTTGCAAGCGCTAGTCCCAGGGAACTGCAGGAACTGTCAGCTCAAGCGCACCCGGCGTGCCTCTTCAGTTTTCTTGTAGCACTGTGGCATGGTAACCACCTGACAATTTCTGCATACGAAGATGGAGCGGTTTTGGTTTTTGACTACTCTAGATTTAATGTTTTCTGTATGAGCCAGTCTGGGTGTGAAAAGTAACTTTCATGTTGCCTTTTTCCAACCAGTAAACCCCAAGCTTTTGCATTATGGGTATTGGAGATCACTTGGCTATTTAACATCTGTTTCTTCCTATATTCTTGTTTCTTTGCCTTTCTTTTAGCTCATCTGTCACTCTCCAGGTATTCTTTGAAACCTCTGACATGATCTTTTAACCTATAACATAGAAACTGTAGTTTCCCTTGTAGAATGTGCTGGAGAAATCGTATTTCAAGGCCCAGTGGAAGGAATTTTTCTAGGTGCATGTTGTTCAATGTCACATGCTGGTGAATACTGCACATTTAAAGAAGGCATTAGGAGCTCCTGTCTCCTTGCTAGATCAGATGCTGCCAATTGATGAATTGTTGAATAAAGCTAATTAGGTCTTTTCAAAGAAAGGGAGGCACTGAGAGATTAACTTATTTATGTAAACAGTCTGTTCTGTTTGTAGTCTGTTCATAACTCTTCGTGTGTATGAGAGAGCAGATTTACTTTAATTCATTGAAAGGAAACTCAGAAAAGTCTGCTCAGGCCATTCAGTTGTTGCTTCATCAAAGGCTCTTTAAAAAAAAAAAAAATCCACATTCCTTGGGATTACTTTGGTAAGAGCAAAATGTAGAACTTACATTAAGGCTAAGGTGGTCTTCTTCGCATTTCTCAGCATCAGTGCTGTTTAGAGAAGAAATGAGAATTTTCTGCTTAGGTCCATTTCAGAACTTCAGCAAATGGAGCTTCAATCTACCAGTGCTCAAAAGCTAAGTCATTTGGAGAGGTTTTAGAAGTGTGATAAAAAAAGAGTGCCTCATGGTTTGAAACTTCATTCTTGATAACCGTTGCAAGCATTCCATCCCTATGGCCTGCAGATGGCAGTGCCTTTGTATGGCTTGTTACTACTGTGAGAAGTATTGGAATTCAGTTGTGCTTTTTAGAATGAGAAACCTGTGGAGGAAATGTATTTAATATTTTATTCCCTTCAACTATCATTGTTTTTTTGTTTTTGACTCCCCACATAAAGAATGAAATGTCTGTTCTTAAACTCACTATCACTCTTAATGGTAATGATAACATACAACCATCGGTGCGTATGATTTACAAAGCAGGTTTTAAAGTACCAACTCATTTGCTCCCGCCAATCATCTTGTGAGATAAGTAGGCTGATATTATTAAATATTTTTTGCTTATGAGAAAATAATGGCACAGAGAAGTTAGATTTTTTTGCCCAAATCACATACTTAGTAGAACATATTCAAGATACTATTGAAGATAAAAGATTTTGTGGTCAAGCAAAATTGGGAAATAATGAGGTAAAGAGGTGTCCATATTCCAGAATTTTAATATGCTAAACATATGCACTGTAGATGTTCAAGAGAGGAAGATATCATTGGTACCTTTCTCTTGCTATCCTCCTATATACATGTTTATTTTCCCAAACTGACTATTCTTTCTGCCACACTCTGTTTCATCTCTGTACCTTGTGGTTTACTAATGATTACCATGTGTCTTGAGACAAGTGCTTTTAAAGCTCAGTCAGCTTTTTTTTGTGCCAAAAGATTTGTCCTGTGAACAGCATACACATTTGTCTAGACTATTTGGCTTAAGCAGAGTTAAACTATCAAGAAGTTAAAAGGGCAGTGACCAACAGAAAATTACCCTTTATGCTACTTTCATTAATGAGAAGTCTTAATGAAAGGATCAGGGTAAGGCCACTGTCTGAAGGAGCAGCACATCAGAGAAATATGAAGTATACTGACAGCTATATATATAATACCAGCATGCCTGCTGCTTTTTAAATGGTGGTTTTATTACCACCAGATATGAATATTTATAGGGAGGGTCATTTTCATTCTTTATCCTATCACTAAAAAAAAACCAAGAGATAATAGGTCAACTGGACCAGTTACTTTTTTTTTTTAATTTAAATTCAATTAATTAACATATAGTGTATTATTAGTTTCAGACGTAGAGTTCAGTGATTCATCAGTTGTACAGAACACCCAGTGCTCATTATCAATTACTTTTATGTTAAGAAAATAATTCCCCTCAAAGAATCAGAACTTTTGCAGACCATAAGACTCTTTTCCCTTTATTTCCTGTTCAAAACAGTATTTTTGTTGACCTATATAAAGACCAGCAACTTTAGGGAAGCATCAGGGCAACTTAAGTTGCATTGGAGGACATTTATAAAGCAGAATGTCTTATAACTTTAGCTTTATAAAATGTCTTGAGTGATCCCCTGGGTTGGATCTAGAATGATTGAATTACTGAAGATTAGGTTGATCCTGCAGTTAGTGAGCAAGCTTTGGAGAACTTTGAATTATGAATAATTTGACTTTAAGTGAGTATACTTAATTATGCAATTGGAGATTGAGATAGTAATAACATATATTTACCATCAGAGATGATACAAGAAATTTATTTTTAAATGTCTCTTCAGAAATTATTCTTGATACCCAAAAGACAAAAAAATAGGAAAAATATGATTTCGTTCAGTGCAAAAACTTAAGATTATGAACTGAGCCTTTCTTTGGAATACTTATTTTAGGACAGCATCAGTCACTAGAACAGCTTGTTGAAAGTACAAATCTGTATACTGCTCCCCAGCTCCCCAGCTGACCAGTCTCTGGAGGTGGGGGCTGGGGAATCTGCCTTTCAGAAGCAACACCTGCAGTTTTTATGTACATTAAAGTTTTGAGAACCCCCTGATTTAGGCTTTAGAAAATGAGTTTTCACTGGAAATAGAAGATTGAAGCAGATTCTAGTACTAATCTATGCATATCCCAGATTACTAATAGGAATTGGCAACTCTGGTTTATGGCTGGGTATACATTTTAAGCAAAACTGTAATTTAACTATAAAATGTTCTTCGGCTTCGTAGTTTGAACTAGAGGTAATAGCAATAGTTAGAGTATCTGTAGAGTTTTCAATATTGTAATTCCTTCCACTCACATCAGTAGGATGCTTTTACCTTCTTGAGAACAAAGAAAGCAGACCTACCAAGATTCCTTGGTCTGCTTATTAAATTTAGATTTCCTCCACCTTGCTTTTAGTGGTGTGGATGTGAAATCATATGTGTGACCATTTTTCTCTTCTTGCAAAGAGATGCATTTAGATATGAAAACCAAATGCCTCAGAAGAAGCAGGAATTTTAGCCCCTGCCAGCAAAACAATATCGACAAGTCTAGTTGGCAGAATTTAGAGAGACTTTAGTTGGCAGATTGCCATTTATTAACCAAAGAAGTGGATAATATGCTATCAAAAAGTGGCAAGCTCAGTGGTTATTATTTTTCTTGCTATTTTATAAGTAGGTAATTGGGAAAAGAAGCTTAGATTTTCAGGATACTTTTTAAATGATCAAATAAAATTGAAAAGAAGTTGTTGGTGCACACTCCTCCTTGGGGGTGGGGGCACTGACCTATAATTGGATATTATTATTAACTGTAGTACAATGGAAACTTGGTTGATGATTCCATTTTCTTTGGAGGTAGCTATGTGATTATGTTTTCTATACTGTTTTCAAGGGTTATACTTTGACAGATTTTAGCCATTGTCGTGACATTTTCTTTGTAACATGATGTTTATGGGTTATTGCTCCTTAAATAGAAGAGTTTAAAGAAGTTTCTAAATGGAGGATCTAAGTATATGTTATGCATAAGCTAAAGGGATAAATAGATAATACAGTTCCCAAATACTTGCCAAGAATCACCTGAGAAGCTTGTTAAAATACAGGTTCCTAGGCTTCATCCAAGTTTGAGATGGGGTCTGAGAATAACGTTTAACCATCTTCGTGGGTGGTGCTGATGTATTTTCATTAAAGGAACGCGACGTGAAGAATGAAAAAATGTGTACATATATAAATGAGGAGAGGGGACATGGGAAACCGTTTAATGGGTATAAAGAGTTTTTAATTTTGCAAGATGAAAAAGTTCTGAAGATCTGTTGTACAACAGTGTGAATATACTCAATGTACTAAACTGTACACTTAAAAATAGTTCATATGAGGGACACCTGGCTGGTTCAGTCGGTAAAGTATGCTACTCTTGATCTCTGGGTCATAAGTTCAAGCCCCACGTTAGGTATAGAGCTTACTCGAAAAAAAATAATAGTTAATATGATAAATTGTATGTTTGTGTGTGTGTGTGTGTGTGTTTTGTCACACTAAATTTTTTTGAAAAGATATTAGGAAAAACTAAGGAAGGGTGCTTGGTTGTCTGTTTCTTCCAGAATAGTGGGTGAGACTAATATTGTTGGCTATTAATTACTGACTCTGGCCCTAAGTTTATTTTATATTCCTTTACTGAAGGTAAAATCATAACCTTTTAAATACTTTTCTCATTCCTGTTCCCTTCATTGTCAAACCAGTGATCCTTGAAAAACATTACCATAGTTAACATTTTGAATGTCTTAGGTTTAAATACTCCTGCCTCCCTTTTTTGGGTAATACACATACAGGAAGCCTTCATTAATTTAGCTTCACTGAGACTCTATTATGGTAGCTCAGTTTATACAGGCCCTTTTGCCACCAATTTTTTCCTTTTCAGTAGCAAAGTTTTTTGTGACCTCCTTCTAACTCTGGCTTGCATCTGTAATTCCTTTCTCTTTTCTTCTTCCTGTCCCCTATTCCCTACACTAAACTTCTTATAGTATTTCTAATTAAGTTCTTCACGCCATTCTTTCACCTTTTACATGTGCTGGAATGATTTCTCTCTTTCTGGTAAACTACTTATCCTTCAGGACTGTTTCTTTTAGGCCTCCCTTCCTCCTCCGTCCCTCCTACCCCTTATTCTTTCCAGTCTCCTCTCTGTCCTGTTCCTCCCCCCGCCACACACACATACACAGACCTTCATTATCTCTGCCATAAACCCACTTTAGATTATGATTATCTGTGTATATGTCCCACTCTCCTTTATTAAACAGTGAACTTCTTTAAAGCAAAGACTTTAGCCTTATTATTTCCATATCTCTATGGTATAGTACAGAGTGTGACACGTAGTAGGCCTAGAGGCATCTGATGAGCTGATTATAAACTGTCCTTTCAAGTGTGTTAATTTAGTTCTGGAAGGATCTCTGCTTGTACAGTTCAGTTGAAATTTTACCTGTGTTAAATAAATCTGTATTTTACATTTTTTTGTAGCACAGACTGTTTTACTAGTTTAGATTAGCTCCATCTTTGTGAATCCAAATTAGTGAGTTTTTTCTCTTAGCTGATGTTCTCCTTGAATCAGCATAACCAACACAGGTAGAATATCCATTTCATCAGGCTCAGAGAAATCAAATGACGACTAACCATCCCCCGCCCCCATTAGGACTAGAACTCAGATATGCTGATCAGGCAAGTGCTCTTTCCTTGAAAGAAGGAAAAAGGGCAGGAAATTAAATGTTGATAGAGAATTTTTGTCTGAAATGTTGGAAGTGATTAGAATATTGGTAGCAAAGCCAGAAACACTGTACAGTTGACCCTTGAACAACATGGGTTTGAACTGCGCAAGTCCCCTTAATATGCGAATTTTTTTACAGTACTGTAAATGTGTTTTCTCTTCCTTATGATTTCCGTAATAACATTTTCTTTTCTCTAGCTTATTGTAAGAATACAGTATATAATACATATAACATACAAAAATATTTGTTAATCAACTGTTCATGTTATCAGTAAGGCTTCTGGTCCATAGTAGGCTGTTAAGTTTTTAGGTAGTCAAGTTTTTCGGCTGCGTGGGGACAGCACTCCTAACCCCTGCATTGTTCAAGGGTCAAATGTAGTTTGAGGTGATAGAAATTGAAGTGGCAATTGAATAGGCTCTGCTCTGCTGGGTGTCTGGGCACTTAAACATTGGTGTGACTGGCAAAGACTGGGCCTTTCCTAGGTTCTATCATTTTGATCAGGGAGTCTTAGCAAGCGTTCATAATGGAAACCATGTTTTTCCGTTCCCTGTTGGAGCAGTATAGCATAATAGGTAAGCATTTTGGTGTCAGATCTGGATTAGAATCCTAGCTGTCTGCCTCCTGACTATTGTGACCTAAGATAAGTCATTTAATTTCTCTAAATCTCAAATTTCCTCATTCGCAAAATAGAGATCATAATAGTATTTAACTCCAAGAGTTGTAGAAAGGATTGAATGAGATAATGCACATGATGTTCTTAGTACAGGCCCTGGGTCAGAGTAAGCATTCTGTAAATATAAATTATCATTGTTTCTCCCATTCCTGTACCTAGGAATAATAATCTGATACAGTTAAAGATATAATCCTTATTTTAATTAGAGAATGAAAGAGATAATCCAATATGAGGGAATGCATAGTTTTTAAAGTAAGCTTAAAGGATTGATTTAGAAACCATAAGCAGAGCATTCTCTTATCCCTGACTCATTACAGTATAACTCCTTACATATCCCTGATGTTACAGTATACCATCAAGGTCATCTTCATAAATCTAATTTAAGTGAGAAGTCCAATCCTTTCCCCTCCCAATTTGGGGAGTTTAATGTGTGATAACCTCTTTCTTGTCAGTATGGTTTTTCAAGTGGCATTATCTTTATCATCACATGTTTTCAATTTAGTAATTACTGATTATTAGTTGGTTTTCAGCTAAGCCTTTGGAGAATTTTATTTCATTTATAATCACATCGAAATTGTATATGCTTCTGCATTCTTCGAACAGCCAACAGTCCAACAGTGGTACTGTCAATAAGTGCAGTGATTCATGCTACACTTTGTTTAGAATATCCTTATGGTTTTCCATTGTGATAGCTTGTGATAATTGATTTTAAGGTGAAAAGAGTTGTTTTTATGATGGTACAATTAAAAAATAGAGCAAAGCAGTTCTTGGTACTATGAATGAAACATGAATTTTTATTTATAGCATATACAAAGACCATTGTGTGAACCCTGTCTAGCATATTAGTCGAAAATGTACATTAGGCATTGTGTCATTCTTTGAAAGTTCTTTACCCCAATCTTTTGCGGCTTAAAACAGTTCTGCCACTTCCTGTGTGACATCATGTTTTCTAGATTATTTTCTGGGGTTTTTTTTTTTTCCTCTTATGTAGATCCCTTCAGTTGGTGTTATTTTTCTTGTCTAAAATTCCTTACCTGAAAAGTGCTTTTAACTATTTTCAGAAGACCACTTAGAAGATATTCAGGCCAAGGTACCTTGCAGTGATGGTGATTTTGAATGGCATTCACATTGCTAATATAGCTCACAAAGTATGGATGTACCAACCAAGCTGAGGTGAAAGAGACACTGAGAGACTGAGTCTTTTTTTTTTTTTTTTAAGATTTTTATTTATTTATTTGACAGAGAGACAGCAAGAGAGGGAACATAAGCAGGGGGCGTGGGAGAGGGAGAAGCGGGCTTCCCACGGAGCAGGAGCAGGGCAGAGAGCCCGACGCGGGGCTCCATCCCAGGATCCTGGGATCATGACCTGAGCCAAAGGCAGATGCTCAACAACTGAGCCACCCAGGCGCCCCCTGACTTCAAGTCTTAAGGGCATTTGGCCAGGATGAGATAGAGCAGGAGGGGAAAGAAACATCAAAATTGCCACTGTCCTCTTGTTGATTAAATTCTCTCCAATTACGGTTCCCTACCTGATGTCCAGAAAGGTGCCCAGAAAGGTTGTCTTTCCATCTGTTTTTTCTTTTCCTTTACGTTAACGTTGTTTCTATTTCCTTGGCATAGATTATGTATCTCTGTAAGGATTTAAGAAGGAAAAAATCTGGTTAACTGATTAATACAAAAGCCCTCTTTACCAGTCCCAATATTTGCATTTTCAAACAAACCTCCAACCTCCCAGTTGATGGGTTATTGAATTATGTGACCAAAAAAAAAAAAAAAATTGGGATGGGGCAAGGGTTTTTTTTCCCTTGACTCTTTAGATCTTTATTATACTTTGTGATCAGTTTCCTGAAGTTATTTTACTTTTGGTAGCTTCTCTATTCTTCCTGTATTTCTGAACTCCTAGGTTTTCCAAAAGTTCTGTGTCACCATATGTTAGGATTTTTTTGTGTATCAGGATTGGTGGTGATGACAGTTTTGTTTTCATAACTCTCACTGAAACCGCCCCCCCCCCCAACCTTCCTCCAACCTGAGCAGCCCTCTTGGGTGGCAATGAAACTATCAAAAATTTCCAGGTCTCATTTTCTCCATATCTCACCCAAGGTGGAGACATAAGGAACTCTTAAATAGAGGTGAATAAACAAACACTTGGCATTTAAGGAAAAAATTACTGGGGCACCTGGATGGCTCAGTTGTTTTGCATCTGCCTTCAGCTTGGGTCATGATCCCAAGGCATCCTGGGAGTCCTGGGATTGAGCCCCACATCAGGTTCCCTGCTTGGCAGGGAGCCTGCTTCTCCCTCTCCCTCTCCCTCTGCTGCTCCTCCTGCTTGTGTTCCCTCTTTCACTGTCTCTCTCTGACAAATGAGTAAAATCTTGAAGGAAAAAATAAGAAAAAAGGAAAAAATTCAAATGGTCTGAGAGTTCTCTTTTTTACAGAAGAAACATAAGCCACCCCATCCAAATATAATTGCTTTAGACTATTTAATGAAAATAGATGTTAGGAGGCAAATTATAATCAAAATGGTTTAAAGATAAAATAATCTTGAATTTTAAATAATCTTTCAAATAATTGCAAAAAAATTTCACTAACTTCAAATAAAATATTTACCTTCTTCATTCTAACTGGAACCAGCTTTGCCCCAAAAGTGTTTTAATACATTACTACTTTGGTGCCCCCGGGCCTATATGTAAGTGCTCACAGAAATGGATATAATTAGATAGTGTAATAGTCCTTTTCATATCATATGAGCAAATTATATAACATTAATAGAAACTTGCCAACTAAAGTGGTACCATATGTTCTGTACTCTAACCTAAATGTTCAGGTCAAGTCAATGTTTAGAGAAGTTTTCTTTATTCACAAGACCATTCAATAATATATGGAATCCTGCTGGGAGATATGGTGCTTATTTAAAAGAAATATTCACACCCCTACCACCCTCAGTGTATTCCAGAGATACTTTGAAAACTACTTAAACAATCAAAGAGATGACATTTCTTTCTGAATCATATTCACCCTGTATTAGAGAGCAATAGGTCCTTCTAAACCTGAACTGATACTCTTCACAATAACATATAAAAGAACTAGGTATTCCCTATAAGGCTTATCATTATATAATGTGCAGTTCAGATGTTGCTGAACTTTTAGGGTTGTAAGTGAAAGTGCTACTTGCTATACCAAAGCCATGGTCAGATATTACTGGCCAAGTCCTGTATGGACGTTATTTTCTGATTTTTTTTTTTAAATAGAGGGATGATAGCATTGTGTCTACTTAATTGAAAATGTGAGAGGCAACTTAGGGTGAAATACGCTTCTCTTACTGTTTAGATTTATGTTACCTTCAGTTTATCAAAAGTCATTCTTCTCCTAGATACAGTAGAAACTCTGACTTAAAATGGAACTGAAGATCATTCTCACTTGAATAAGAACTCAAAAGTTGACAACATATCGGGGTAAAGTCTGTGCCAGACCTCTTAAGTTTTTTGTTATTACTGTGATCTCTCACACCATAGGACTCCAGTTGGAATTTTTTAAATACATAATTACTATTTTAAAGCACTCTAATTATGTGAGTGCTTAATACCATTTAATGTCATTAGATACACTACTAATTGCTTACTATGGAACATGGGAAACGAAACTACACTGCAGCAGGACGCAGTTTCATTTTTTCATTCAACCAAAACCAAAAATTTTTAATACATTTATTAATCTTTAAGTCATGTAAAAATTGTCCTGTGTTATCTTTGGACATAGATTGGTACATTTCTTTAGCTATTTCATCAGTTCTTTCTTATACATGGTGTTTTTATTATTCACTTCAATTTTTGCAAAGCAAATTTGTTTTTAGCAAGCAGGCTTTAACTGCACAAGTTGGCTTTTCTGTAAGTTTGTATGATTCCACTGTTCTCCCTTACCCAGTTGTAAATGCCATGCTTCTCTAATGAAAACTCATATGTGGAGTGTTTTACTACCTAACCAAATGCCAATTCTTATTCTTAGGTACTTATCTGTGAGGGTCGTAGTTGCTAACATGTAATGTACTTCGTTTAGGAAAAAAAAATTTCTTCCCTACATCTCATTCTGGAACATTCTGTCCAGTGGAATGCAACACAAGGCACATTAGAAGTAGGCCCTGCTTCATGGCATATTGGAAGTTTTAAGACAACAGAGTCCAGCTGTTTCTTCTTTGTAACATAAAATGGAATTATTTGCCCTTGCTCTTTCTTTTTTCTTTTTTTTTTAAACTCTGTCTCCTGTCTTTACTCCCACTATCCTGCCCTCAAAAAAGAATCTTACAGCTGGCACTCCAAGAGTTTAGCAGGCAACCTTTTCTACTTTTGGAGGGGGCAGTTGTTAGGTTTGGGACTTGGCAGAGCATTAAAGCATTGTGTTAGCTAGAAAACTGAGGGACATTCCTTATCAAACCATGACAATGTACTGCCGTAACTTAATAAAAATTGCCCAAGTGACAGTGTGTCTGCTGAATGGATTTTCTTACACCATCTGGTTGTCATTGTAGTTTTTTTGTTGTTGCTTTCATTTGAAATGTGCTGATGATTTTGTTTTTATTCCGTAGCATTGAACAGATGGGTTGATTATTCTTTTCAGATATTAATAAGGCAGCGGAAAGAAGAAATATGAATACGGCTCCATCAAGACCCAGCCCCACACGAAGGTAAAGTACCCTGAAGCAGTGAGTTACCTTGGGAGAGTTGGGCTCTGGGGAGTTAAGCCCAACTTCGTACATCAAGGGTCTTTTCTTCCCCCCAACAAATCAGAAACGCTCAAGCAAACAATAAGAACATGAACCTTGTGTGAAGGGCCTTGCTGCTTTTTTTAAACATACATCAGGAGATGCAGAGAAGCTTTGCGTTTTTGGTGACAAACCCAGCAAGTTCAGCTTGCAACATGAGTTGCAGGCGATTGGAAGAGGATAAACCTCTGTCTGTCCCCAGCTCACGTGTCACTGGGAGCCTCCACAGCAGGAGGAGTGCCCCAGGGTCGTTGGTGTGTGCCATGCTGCACTGCAGTGGGCAGCAGAGATTCGACTCTTCATTCCAAATGGCTGCCGGTCCAGATGTTAACCAGGTTTATGGAAAGTGCTGCTTGAGAGATTGCTGCCGTGCCTGTGCTGGAGATCCCCTGTTGGCTCGCATGCTGGGGTTACCATTTGAGGGGAATAAAAAGGGCGAAAACACTCCAGCTCTCAAAAGTCTCCCTTTTTCCTAGCTTTTCTAGAAATAAAAAGCATTTCCCTAATATATTCTTTCTTCCAGTGTCTACAAAAGAGATAGTCCTGATGTATACCCATGAGATATGCATTAAATTGGCCCCTTCTCTCAAAGAAGAGCCTTATTAATGTTACCATTTACACCAAAGGTGCAGTATCCAAACTAGCCCCCTGACAGTACACAAGTGGATGCAGTGTGTGCACTTTTGTGTGGAATGCAGACAGATATGATCTGTTCCATATCTTGTGTCTCTTCATGGCCCAAATGGATACTCAGTATGGATTTGGCTTTTACGTCTAAGTAAAAATACCAGTTTTCCACAATAAACTACATACCGTGGTAGACTACATTTCCTACAGTGAAATGAACACTGCTGAGTACGATGAATCCTGGTCTGTACTGGTAGCTCCGCAGGTCACCTGGGATATACCCAGCTAACTTACACATAACATACAGCTGTCCTTTGAGACAAAAACACCTATATTTTGTTCCCCACTTACAGGAAAGAATTGGCTGCTGTATGTTTGGTGTATGTTGCCCCCACTTGGATGTGAAGGGTGGGTATTTTCTAAGCTACCAGGAATAGATTATACATGACTGCTCTGCAGAGTTCAAGCAGACTGTAGCAGCAAGGTGGTGGTTTAATTTGGCGGCTTTGAGCACTCTGCCGGTGCAAAGGAGTTGAATCTGACACCACAACTACAGCTACGCTACAGCTGCCAGGTGGATGCCCTGGCTGTCCGTTGGTCTCACTGCGGAAGTGAGCATATACATTGCTATTCTGTCTGTCCTCTCTAACACTGTAAGGAATGCCTGTAGCTTACAGGTAAATACTGTGTTGATTGATTTTGTGGGTATGTGTGAGTATCCTAAAGAACTTAAATGAATCCTGCAGAACTTTAGCAGTTCCATATAATGTCTGCTTCCATTATGCTGCATCAAACCATCCTGTAGGTGTTGGGAAGTCCCATCTGTGTTGCTTCTCATTGCCCCAATAAACCTGGAATACAGAGGGCTAAGAGTTTACATCTAATGGTCAGAAATAGGGGGCGTCCATTAGAAGCTGTGGTTGCCAAGGGGCTTGAAAAGAGATAGATACAGTGTGTATCCAGTTTCCGAGGAGCAATAATGCATGTGTTTCTGAACTAGGTAGCTTACCAGAAGGAGTATGGAATGGGTAACTGTAAAGACACTGGCTCCGCTAGTAAAATCATCTCCCCTCTCTTGTCCCCATGATGCTTATAATCTCTGGATAATGTCTGTGTGTTTTTGCAGGCAACTCCCGCCCCAAAAAACAAAAAACAAGGCACATTGAAGAATACAGAGTAGTTCCTGTTTGTGCTCTTGATTTATGTCATCTTATTAATGATACTTAGCTAAATGCTTTTAACATTTCCAACTGATTATAGGTATTCAGCAGACATTGGCAATGTTGAGGAAATAACCATCTCCCCTGCTTGGAATCCATGTAGCTATTGCCAGGACATTAAATTAAAAAGATTAATTTCGGGGCACCTGGGTGGCTCAGTCGTTAAGCGTCTGCCTTCGGCTCAGGTCATGATCCCAGGGTCCTGGGATCGAGCCCCACATCGGGCTCCCTGCTCTGCAGGAAGCCTGCTTCTCCCTCTACCACTCCCCCTGCTTGTGTTCCTGCTCTCGCTATCTCTCTCTCTGTCAAATAAATAAATTCTTTAAAAAAAAAAAAAAGATTAATTTCATCCCAACTTAAAATAACTCTATAATTTCATCTGTAATGGAAGAAATAGTTGTATGCTTTTCTTCTTTTTTCTAATAGTAGATCCCCCTAAAAACAAAGCATACAAACAACATTGGAGGGGGCTTTTAAAATGTCCTCCCTGCCAGAGACATAAATACAAATATGTCACTTTTATATACCTTTTAAAATACCACCTTCCTCAGGGCACCTGGGTGACTCAGTCAGCTAAGCACTTGCCTTTGGCTCAGGTCATCATCCCAGGGTCCTGGGATCGATCCCTGCGCCGGGCACCCTGCTCAGCAGGGAGTTCGCTGTTCCCTCTCCCTCTGCCCCTCCACCCCACTGGTGCTTGCTCTATCTCAAATAAATAAAATCTTTTTTAAAAAAATAAAATATCACCTTCCTCAGAAACAATTTCTAAAATGAGGTTGTTTGAGATGTGGATAGGGCAGTAGCTTCCTATTTTTTTTACAATCAATAGGAGGCACAGTTGGGCTAATTTAATTTCCATCCAGAATCAGTCTTCCCCCTTGGTGCTATGTCCCTAACTGGGTTCCTCAGCATGTTATTTAACATGATGAAGTGTCATACAGTTATGCTTAATAAGGTTCAGGGAAGAAGGATATTCACATTGAGTAGAATGTGTTCTGAGCCCTGTCTAAAACCTGAGCAGAGAGTCCCAGTTTTTTTACCTTTAAGAATAAAAATTTAAGGGATGCCTGGGTGGCTCAGTCGGTTAAGCGTCTGCCTTTGGCTCAGGTCATGATCTCAGGGTCCTGGGATCGAGTCCTGCATCGGGCTCCCTGATCAGCAGGGAGCCTGCTTCACCCTCTGTCTGCCCCTCACCCTGCTTGTGTGCTTTCTCTCGCTCTGACAAATAAATAAAATCTTTAAAAATAAATAAATAAATAAATAAATAAAAATTTAAAAACTCTTTAACGCCGGGCAAATTTGAATATTGTATTCAAAACAGAACACTAACATTTTGATCATCACACTGATCATGTATTGTCTCTTATGGTATACCAATAGGGCAGAAATAAAATGGAATAAGTAGGCAAGATGGATGACTAGTTAGCCTGGAAGAGGCTAATCATTTCTCTAAGGGTGAGCGCTGGATATCACTCTTTGGGTACATCCAGTCAGAGCCTTGAAGTAATTCCAGATATACCAGTCTGTTGACAACTGCCAAACTGCCTTCATTTGGCAACCCTAATAAGTCATGTGTCCCCAGCCATAGGATATGCATTGTTCACAGGGGAGAAAAAGTGTATTTGTGGCAGATATTTCCCTTAAGTGGTACTTTTATGTCTTCAGTGCTGCTCCTTTTAATAAAATTGTTTCTAAGCATGCTGGCAAGACCTTTGTAACACCTTGTTTTGCTGGACGTTAACCTTGAGTGTCAAAACACCTAAGTACCTTTGGGAGTTTTCACAGGATTATCACCTCTTCAAATGTCTCTGTAAGCCACAGTTCTGCTGGCATTGCTCTCTGTTCAGTAATGTGCCTCCCTAATGACTCCAGCTGTCAGCGTGTAATTCTGACAATATTGGTCCAGCCAAGCACAGAACTCTGCATCAGGGATCCCTGCTCTGGATCAAATTTCGGCCTGAGTTCTCATCATTTAACCCTTGGACCACTTCATTGGACTCTAGACTACATTGCTTAGTTACCATGTAAGTTGTCTAGCATTGGTGCTAGGCACTGGCCCTTACCTTCTTCAGAGACCGTGATTCTGGTTGTACCTCAGATGTTCTCAGTTTCTATCTTCGGCTCAACACCCTGGCAATCCAGGTCTTGGAGCATACCCCTACACGGATGTGGCCTCCAAGTGAGACTCTGTATTTTCTAAACGTTCCTGTCTGACATTAAAAAGAGCAAATAGAACTAATTTGTCTACATCAAAAGTTCTGCAGAGAATTTTTCCTGTGTATTTGTTAAGGATGTTGGGCTTGGTGCCTCTTCGGTGAAAGTCATCGGGGATCGGCTCATCAGAAATATCCTAGCTGTAGCCAAGTTTCTTATGTGGCTCAAGATGACTTCTATCTACGGTGCTAATTCCTTTGATAACCACTTGCTCCTTGGGTATGAGACAGCGCTAGCTCTAGGTGGGCCTCGCAAGTTAAGATTCCAGGCTGTGATTACCTCTGCACTAACACTTGAAGAACAGCCATCGGTTCTCAGGAAGTGCCACCTCTACCAACAGAAAAGTCATATCTGTGCTTGAGAAAATCATCATCGTGCTTCCTAGGGAGAAGCATGGACATGGATCTGTGAGGTGTGATACCTCATTGCACTCCATATCCTACCAGCACCTAATGGCAAAATTCTGCACAAGTCTGTTGTCTCTCTTTCTCACGGTAACATGGAGCCATCGTGGTGGGGAATCAACATCACACAGCAGCCAGCCATTTTAGATAATATTTGTGGACAGTATCTGTGACAGAACAGAAGTACCAACAACTACTAAAGATTTTTTTTTCAGGAGCAGGGGAAAAAAAGAAAAGCTGGCCCTCCCAAGGAAAATATTCCAATGAACAGAAAGGAGATGCTGACAAAAAAGGACAGAGGCCTTCCTCCCTGACATTCTGTAAAGCCAAGGCCAAAGAACACCATCCTGGGCTTGAGGTTTCATTCTCTGGAGGAAGAGAAGCTCGAAGTCCATCACAGACTTCCAAGATGATCATCTGTCAGTTCTTACTCTGTAGGCTCTCAAATGCCTAGTGCTCTGCACACCTCTTTAGTCCCCGGAAGAGAAGCTGTTCTACCAGAAGCACATCACTTACCATCTGAGCTATGGCTTTTCCCTTCACCCACCCTTCTCTTACCTCTCAAATGTTTCTAATGATATGACTATATTTCTCTCAAGGCAAAAAACATTTGGCTTTTTTCCCCAGTTGAATAGATGAGAAATTTATAACAATTTTAGTAGTGTTTGTCATCTGCCTTCAGTTTGTGGACTCCAGTGCTGAAATTTATTTAACTGGTTCAGTTTAAAAGGTTCAGTTTCTTTTTAGCCTCTGGTGACGTGGTACCTGAGGGTACACTGCATTTGGTCCCCAGTAAAACACCTCTGGTGCCATGGGATGAGATTGTGAACCCTGTTATGCTCCAGAAACTTGGTTTTAACCCACTTGTTACCTAAGGTCAAGCATCTCATTCAGAGGCTTCCTCCTTGCGCACTCTGACTTCCTGTACCCTGTACCTCCCTTTTGTTAGCTGGTTCTTGTTTTGAGAAAGATGTTGGGGCCATCAGCAGGAGCCCTTTTGTTCTGGGGAGATCTTTGTTAGGGTCCTAAATTTACCCTAAAAGGTTTTTTGTTTTTGTCTCTAGAAGAACAGCTTCTGCCATACTGCTCATCTTTTGGAGAAAGGAGAAAAGCTTTGCCCTTTCATATTATTATCTTCTCTGTTCCTACTTCCACTATTTGTTTGGTTCTTTCCACCTTGTGAATATCATCTTTTCTACATTTTACCCAGAAGGCAATTGAGGGAATTAGTAGTTTTGTTGCATAAGGACTTTAGATTTATTGAGGGAAAGGGAGTGCTTGCCTTCTCACACTGGAAGCATGAACCTAGACTTTGGGATTCTGGGGTTATGGTCAGCCTCCAGGGATGGACTCTGACAGGTAAGTAAGGTATTTCAGTGGATTCAAAAGAATGAGAACAATATGGCATTTTTAATTATCCTAAGGCTGTGAATAATGTGCTGTGACTCGGTGTTCTTAGCCATATCCCTGCCCCTCATTTCCACAACCCAAAGGCTTTGTGTGTGGTCTGTGGTTTATCAGGCTCATGGTATCTCTTATCCCTGATTGCCAAGAACACTTGAAATCTGATTCTACCTCTAATGACTACTTCTAACTGCCCCCCAAGGCAGGATTATCTGCTAATCATTAATCCAAAAATACTTAACAGTTGTCTCTTCCCAAAGGATCCTGAGTGTTTTCCCACATTATATACTCTATCAGATGTTACACATGTGAGGAAGATTATATGACATAATAAGAAACAAAGTAAGAATCTTGGTTAATCTGCACTTTAATAGGAAAAATGTTTAGCGCCTCCTCATTTAAACTCCCTGGTCTCCCATGTTTGCTCCCACAAATCAAGAGTACTTGTGAGCCTTAAAATGTATGACAAGGACTTTTCATAGATGCAGAATTGACATTTAAGTTATTTTTGCTGTGCTCATGTGAATGAAGTAAAATTGAGGCTTGTTACCAGGCTTGATGGCATCGTGATGGCTGCCTAATATGTTTAATCACGGTAGATGACAAAAGTTTAAACAAAACATGACTCCTGCTCATAAGAGGCTTACAGTTGAGTTGAATAATTAGATTCATTAAACATTTACTGAACTCCATGCTGTTGTCCTAGGGATCCAGAGATTTCAGGAGAGCTTACTCTTCAGTAGAGAAGCGATGTAAACAGATAAAATTACAGAACCGTGTGATAAGTGCAGTGATAGAAATACATACAACATAAGTCGTGGAGCATCTGCTGCATGCCAGACATTATAAACCTACATAGTGGGTTTATGGTGGAGAGTCAAACTGACAATCCTTGTCCTCATGGACTCACAGTTTAGTAGAGCAGACAGATGTTACACAAGTAAATAGATATGTCACATTGTGATAAATGACAAAAACAGTGCTATGAGAAAATGTGGCCAGGATTTAAGGGCAGAAAATAAACTTTCAGACTATGAGAATCAGGGGTAAGAGACACATATTATGCTGAGACATAGAGAATGAGTATGGATCTGTTCTTGCTGCTCAAGTAGAGGCATCAGGAAAAACCTTGGCTAGTTACAGCTGAAAGGCCAGTGTGGCAAGATAGTGGTGAACTCCGGAGGGGAGTGGGTAAGGTTGGAGAAGATAGCCAAGACCACGCAGCACCTGACTAACCTTACTGGAGATTTTGGATTGAATTCCGAATACTGTGGGAAACCAGTGAAAGGTTTTTACATATTTGAAAAATCACTCTAGAATAATATGGAGAAAGATTAGAAAAGAGGCAAGAGCAGAAATGGGGAAGTCTTTCCCCACGGTAGAAGTCTCTTGCTCAGGTTTTAGGGAAAGGTCATTGTGGGTTGGCCTTCCGCAGTACTAACGGAAATAAACATGGACAGAATTGATACTAGTTTCAGAGAAAGAATAGAATTTGGAAATGTGATTGGAAGAGCGGATGGGGCTTTGGAAAAGATGACATTCAGTTTCCTGGCTTGAGTAACTGAGTAGGTAGGTGTGCCATTTATTGAGATGGAAAGGACTGGAGGAGGAGCATATTTGTTGGGGAAGTTCAAGAGTTCAGGGCAGATTTTATGGAGGTGGTAATCCTTAAAGTAGGTCAAACAAGAAACTGTTGTGAAAAGGTAAATATCAGATAGAGAAGAGTAATAGAAATAGTAAGTGTTCTAAGAGTTGAGCAGCAGGAAAGATCAACAGTTATTAGGGAGATTAGACTTCTCTAATCTTGGAAGATTTGGGACATGAACTTTCCTGTGAGGATTGGGTGATACTTGTTAGTGCAGGAAAAACATTCCAGGTTGAAAAACCATGTGAACAGAAATCCTGAAGCAGATAGCATTGTGTGAGTTAAGTCATAAGAACAGAACGGACTAGGTTGAATCAGGAAATGGGGGAGCAATAACAGTTGGGAAGGGTCCAGATTTGTTAGGGAGGGGTACCTAGAAGTGTGATTGTCAAGCTGCAGTTGGTAACAGGTGGAAATTTGAATGGTTAATCTGATGTTTATGTGTTGAATGAATTGAAATCTGGAAGATTGGTTTTGGTTTGGTTTGGTTTGTTTTTTTTGGTTTTGGTTTGGAAACTTGTTGATACCAAGCAAAAGGGTTTGGATTAAACTTTGAATCCAGTAGGAATGAAAAAGAAAAGTGAACAGGATTCAAGTGACTTAATGGGGAAAGGAAAGGAAGAATTGTTAACTTTCAAGAACTTAAACCTTGGTAGCTAGGAAGATGATTTTTGGCAGAAGTGAAAAAGTCGGGAATGGGATAAAGAAGTGGGTTGAATAACAAGTTTAAAGAGTGGGGTGGAATGTCTCATGAAAAATATTGTATGAGAGCAGCCCAAACTTATCTGTGACTTCAAACACTGTTCAAAAAAAAAAGGAACCTGGTTCTGCCTTGAACTCAGATTGAGAGAGACCACTACTCAATAACTATGTTGAGAAGACAGAGAAGCTGAGTGTTCTTATACTTTACTGTGTGTGTCATATTGTACTTTTTCTTTTTTTCCCTTAATTTGATTATCCTGCTCAATATTTTAAGTGAGGTTTTCTGTACTTCAGGAACAACTACTTGGACCATTGTTACTTTGTATGAGATTGTGCATTTGCTCCTTTTTTATTTCATGAGTCTTGCCCCTTACTATGTCCCTCCAACTTTCCCCCCTTTTAAAATCTCTTTCAAACATGTCTGGTGGGAAAAAAACAGGTTCTAGGGGAAAGATGCTTCCACTTTGAAAACCTGTGGAGATTAAGATGATAGCGTGGCATGTGTAAAGAATACCGAATTACTCCCTGACAAATACTGTGACCCCAGTCAAAATCTTTGGCTTTGGGTCATACATTCTTCTTTTGATGTCCTAATCTTTTGGGATCTTGAAGCCTACTAGTCTTTATTTGCTGACCAGATGGGTGACTCTCTTTAAAATTTTAGTCATGTTCTCACTGTTTGGCTGCCGTGTTTTAGAGAAAAATGCTTGGAGAGGGTGGGGACTTCCTCCAATAAAGAGCTGAAGGGTTGGCTACCTTCAATTTCTTTGTCTTAGCTCCTCCTTGCTACCTCCCACAGAGATCCATATGGCTTTGGAGACGGTCGAGATACAAGACGTGATAGATCCCCAATCCGAGGAAGTCCAAGGAGAGAGCCCAGGGATGGCAGAAATGGCCGTGATGCCCGTGATAGCAGAGCCATGCGAGACCCCCGAGACTTGCGGGACCACAGAGATAGCAGAGACATTCGGGATCACAGAGACAGCAGAAGTATGCGTGATGCTCGGGACATGAGAGACCTTAGAGACTTTCGTGATCTAAGAGACTCTAGGGATTTTCGAGATCACCGGGACCCCATGTACGACAGATACAGAGATATGAGAGACTCCCGAGAGCCCATGTACAGGTACATATACAGCCATTTGCTTGGATTTTGTTTTGTTGTTTTTAATAACAGTCTTTTATGGGTATTCTGCTGAACTAATTGAAAGCTCTGTAAGGGCAGTGACTTTATCAGCCTTATATTTCCAATGTCTAGCAAGTGGCAGATGTGCTACTCAATAAATATTTGCTGAATGTGTGAATGTTTGATGAATTATGCTTAGCGAATGAATCTGGATCTTTCCATGTGACCTGTGAAAGGCAGCATTGTGCAAATGGAAAAAAAAAAAGATGGAGCTCAAATTGTTTTGGCAGTGCAGAAACACAGGGAAAATGTACACGTGGCTAGTAGGTCTGGGGAAAAAACACTCGGCATCATTAGTCAAAAGGGAAATGCAAATCAAAGCCACAACAGGCTACCCCTTTATACCTACTAGGTTGGCTATATCATTTATTAAGGAAAACAACAAAAGAAAGTAATATTGGCAAGGTGTGGAGAGATAGAACCCTCATGCATTGTTGGCGGGCATATAAAATAGTGTGGCTGCTGTGGAGAATGGTTGGAAGGAGGTTCCTCAAAACATTAAATACAGCAGAATTACTCGGACCCATCAATTCCACTCCTGGGTACATACCCAAGAGAACTGAAAAGAAGGACTCAGAAACTTGTATGTAGCATAGCAGCACTCTCCGCAGTAGCTGAAAGGTGGACAAAACCCAAATGTCCATCAAAAGATGAATGAATAAAAAAAGTGATATATCCATACAGTGAACTATTATTCAGCCATAAAATGGAAAGTAATACACCTGCTACAACAAGGATGGACTTTGAAAACATAATGCTAAATGAAATAATCCAGATGATACAAAAGAACAAATACTGTATGATTCCACTGACAAGAATAGAGAAGGCAAATTCTTAGGAGACAGAAAATAGATTAGCGGTTACAGGGATGGGAAGTGAAGAGTTCCTGCTTAATGGATACAGAGTTTCTGTTCTGGGTGTTCTCAAGGTGATGAGAAATGTATCTGTGTATTTATATGAAACATATATATGGATGTGTATATGTATTTTAAAGCATAGTTTTTAAAAAACACAGGCAAGGGGGATGGGGAAGCATCAAAATTAATATCAGTAGTTACTATCAATTATTTTGCATTTACTTTAAGCCAGGGACATTCTGAGAGCTTTCTGTACATCCTCCCAGTCATTTTGCAAAGTAGGTTAACATAGTCTTGGCCACAGAGCAATAAGCGGTGAATCTCAGACCCACACCTCGTTTGTCTAATCCCAAAGTCCTGCCTTACTGTGCTGCTTCCTCACAGGAGTGGGTGTTGAAAATGCTCTATATCTGAGTTTTGCAGCATAGGTGACTTTTAACTTTGTGCAAATTTCTTCCACTTTTCAGGAGAGAAAGCTCTTATGACCGATACCTGCGAATGGATGACTATTGCAGGAGGAAGGACGATGCTTATTTTGACCGCTATAGAGATAGCTTTGATGGACGAGGCCCTCCAGGCCCAGAAAGTCAGTCTCGTGCAAAAGGTAAAGCAGCAGTTTATTACTGTTACTGGTGAAGCACTCGACAAATGAAAGAGGAAACGAATAACCAACTAGAAGGGGACTAATGTCTTGGTGAAGTAATCCACAAAAAGAAGAAATACAAATATCCTGCTAATATGTAGGGAACATTCAGCTTCAAAATAATTTATAAAATGCAAATTAGTACCATCATCCGGTTTAGTCATGTAACAAGAAGAAGTGAATATGAGATTCCAGCAGTAAGAAATGAACAAAAAGTTGGAGCTAAAGAGGGTTAAGTGCTTGCTTTTTGCCAATTAACAAAATAACTACAACTGTTTGCACTGTCTGTGCATCATGTGGGTTTTTTTGTTTTATATGTAATTCTTACCTAACAGCATCTCTTATTTAGGTAAAGACAAATATGTTTTTTCAAAGCCTCATTTTTCTCAATACATCTTTAAAGATTTTTGAATTATTTCATAGTTGAATTAACCTTATTTTTAATCTGTAATAAAACTTCACTGCATGATTTTTTTTTCCAGAACAAATTACAAATACCTGTCAATAAGGGTCTTAAATAGTGGTCGCCAAAATGCAAATAAGAATAACAACAGAATACCACCTTTTTTTTTTTTAAGATTTTTATTTATTTATTTGACAGAGAGAGAGGGAGAGAGCACAAGCAGGCAGAGGGAGAGGGAGAAGCAGGCTCCCTGAGGAGCAGGGAGCACAATGCGGGGCTCAATCCCAGGACCCTGGGATCATGACCTGAGCCAAAGGCAGTCTCCCAACCAGCTGAGCCACCCAGGTGCCCCAGAATACCGTCTTTTACCATGTTGGCAGGAATTTTCAAAAATGACAATACCCAATGTTGACTAAGATGTGGAGAAATAGCACTCGGTGATCCACCCCTGTGAAGGGATAAGTTAGTAACAGCCTCTTTAGAGTAGCAGCCTTGGTGTAGTATGTATCAGATGACACATTAAAGTGACCACGCCCTCTAATCCAACTATTCCATTTCAGTGAATGTATAATAGTAAGAAACAATTGTACTGGCTATTTTTAGGAGATAGTCCAGAAGAGTAATTCAGAGAGAGAGTATGTGTATGTTATCACCTTGGCCTACAAGTAGTTTAGGATTCACAATAAGGCCTCTGACTTATTTTTATAGAAAGTCACAGTCCATATTTCAGTTTTCCTTGTTGGTGTCTTACAGAGCGTTTGAAACGTGAGGAACGGCGTAGAGAAGAACTTTATCGTCAATATTTTGAGGAAATCCAGAGACGTTTTGATGCCGAGAGGCCTGTTGATTGTTCTGTGATTGTGGTCAACAAGCAGACTAAGTAAGAATCCTTTGGGCTATTTCTCCTGAGTAAGGAGAAAGGTCAGAAGAGAAATTAAGACTTCCTTTGGCAGCTGTACCCACTGAATTTGGGCTGTGTACTGTAGCATTGCTCTCCTGTGTTTAGCTAGAGTTCTGTCAGTTGTAGCTTACAGAAAAGCCATTGCAAATTGGCTTAGGCCCCAAAGGGAAATTTTTAGTTTGCTTGGCTTGGAACTTTGGGTATGGCCACATCTGGTCAAACCATGTCATCAAGACTTGGTCTCTGTGTCACCTTCATGCTCAGACATGCTCAGACATGCTTGAAAAGGCAGAAGGGCACTCACCCTAGACATTTATCTTCTTCTTTTTTTTTTTTTAATTTATTTGACACAGAGAGACACAGCGAGAGAGGGAACACAAGCAGGGGAAGTGGGAGAGGGAGAAGCAGACTACCCGCCAAGCAGGGAGCCCGATGCGGGGCTTGATCCCAGGACCCTGGGATCATGACCTGAGCCAAAGGCAGGTGCTTAACTACTGAGCCACCCAAGCGCCCCTAGACATTTATCTTCTTAGCAGAAACTTCTTCCCCAGTGCTTCTACCTAAAGGCCTGGAACTGTTTCTCACTGGACTGACCTAGCTCACTTTCCCATCCTTGAACCAGCAGTGCTGGGATGCCTTGATGGATTAGGGCTAGGTTATGTACCCATTCCTAGAGCTAAAGGTGGAATTAGGCCTGTGGAATCATGTGGACTGAGTAGAAGGGTGCTTTCTCAAAGGAAAATTGAAGAGGGAATATATGTTGGTCATGCAAAGCGGTAGATGCTCCCTTCATGGAAAAACTCTGAATCCCCAGTGCTTTGAGAGGTGCATGTCTCTGCATTTGTCAGCCAAGCCTTCTTTGTGAAGGACCTTTGTGAAGGTCCATGATCTTGCAGAACTGTTAAGAGACCATTCTGGCCAATCCAAAGTTCACAGTACCTTTTTTTTTTAAGATTTTATTTATTTATTTGACAGAGAGAGACACAGCGAGAGAGGGAACACAAGCAGGCAGAGTAGGAGAGGGAGAAGCAGGCTCCCCGCTGAGCAAGGAGCCCGATGTGGGGCTCGATCCCAGGACCCTGGGATCATGACCTGAGCCGAAGGCAGATGCTTAACGACTGAGCCACCCAGGCGCCCCCACAGTACCTTTTCGCACGCCTCTTTTTCACATTCTTTCCTGAAGAGACTGAGCGGGGAGGCGGAAGGGAGCATAGCAGCTTGCAGGGTTTGGCACTAGCTATGTTCCCTTTCCCCAGGTGGTTAGTAAATAACTTCATGTGTTTTCCAGCAGTTTGGGGTTAAAGAACTAATTTCAGGGCAGAGACTAGGGAAATAGGTGTTGAAACACGAAGCAGCAGGCAGAGTTCCCAGGCTCTGGGCTGCCTTGTTTAGAGATAGATGCTGCTTTGACTGTAGATAGCTTTTTTTTTCTTGACACATAATAATAGCTGTCATTTTCTGAACACCTACTCTACCACCCCTTGCTAGGCGCTTTATTTAAATTATTTTTAATCTTCACACTCGTCATGTTACATGGATATTCATTCAGTTCAACTCTTATATGTGTGGCGAAGCTATAACGGTAAATAAGCACGCACACAGGGCCCCTTCCTCTTGTGGAGCTCACATCCCGGTCAGGCAGATGACAAAAATGGATGTATTGGTGATGAGCCCTAGGAGAAGAAATACATCAAGGATTTAATTTAGATGGGAGAGAAGGTCAAGGGAATGACATGAACCAAGCCATATTGTTCCTGTTTTATTGGTAAAGAAACAGGTCTGTAAGAGGTTAAGGAATTTGCTTAAATCTTCACAACTTTGTAAGTAAATGATAAGGCTGGGATCCAAACTTACCTCTGTAGCATTAAAGCCCATGGTTTTTTTCCATTATATTGGCAGCCACCCCAAAGACAGACACATCCCACAAGTCTTAGGCAGCAGGATGGTGTTTCAGGAAGGACCACTGGACTACAGGACCAAGAGGAGGACCTGGGTGCTAAGGACTGCGCTGTTGGCCACTTGCGTGTGGCCATTCTGAGCTAGTCATAACCATTCGGAACTAGATTAGTATAAGAGAAGGAATTGGTCTAGATTCTTGGAGCCTGAAGAGGGCACTAGGGAGACACTGGGTACGCTAACATTTGAACTCCCCTTAGGAGCCCACACTGCTGGCTGAAGTGCAGCCATGTACAGACTGGGAGTTGGTCAGCGAGTACTCACCTGGATCCTGTTTGTTTCTACAGAGATTATGCTGAATCTGTGGGGCGGAAGGTACGAGACCTAGGCATGGTAGTGGACTTGATCTTCCTCAACACAGAGGTGTCCCTGTCACAAGCCTTGGAGGATGTTAGCAGGGGTGGGTCTCCTTTTGCTATCGTCATCACCCAGCAACACCAGATTCACCGCTCCTGCACAGTCAACATCATGTTTGGAACCCCACAAGGTAGGAGGCCCAAGTGGGTCAGATTTCCAGGGGTAGTCACTAGTCCATGAATTCTTTCGTGTCTTACTCAGAAGAAGCAGGTTTGGAGCAAATGACTTGTAGGTCAGCTCACATGTGGCAGGGCCCTTTTATAAACACACTGGAGGAGACTTGCACGGTCACATTTTCCTCTGATACTCTTTCAGTGGATACAGTTCTGGGCCTGCTGTCTAGAAAACATATTTATTTAGCCCATAGGTAGAGACAGTGGGATGCTGGCAAATGTTTAACAACTCGTTCTGGGGAGGGGGCAGGAGGCGGTGTGGTTTACAGCATTTGCTGATCTCCATGGTGTAAATGCTCCCACCGTGTCCCGTTTCAAGCCACCGACATGAAGTCACTTCAGAAGAGAGGGGCACCATCGGCGCTCGCCCGTGAGAGCAGGTGCTGGCACATCTCTGGCGCACGCTGCACTGAGTGCAGTAGAATCCTTGCTTTCACCAGACTTCGTAATAAGGGACAGAGAACACAACAGGCGATGGGGATACTATCTGCGAGTGTGCTGGAGAAGTAGAAGGGGCAGGAGAGCAGGGAGGAGGCCCTGGAAGTCCTTGAAGCCCTTCCCTGAGGTCGCTTTCAGTACTTCGCACTCAGAATGCCCTGATGCCCTGGTCATTGCTCCTCCGGTGCGGACTTTTCCCTTTTCCCACCACACATGGAATCTCTTTGCCTGACAGGTTATACCCATAACCATAAAATACGTAAGGCTTTCCACTAAGTCATTTGGTCATTTGTCTCTCTGAGGAATAGTTCTCAAGATGTGTGAGGACATTTATGTAAAGTTGTAAGACTTCTCACCACCCTATAAGTCATGTTGCCCGTGGGTGAGGAGAGGAGGTTATGGTTACATTTGATCTTTATCCGTGACCTTTGAACTGATGAATTCAAAAACAGTAGGCCAGCTCTATCTTGAGCATCACAGTGGAGAGCCAGGCTTTACAGAAGGCCTTTTTTGGCCCCCTGCGGCCAGCCTCCCATGGTAATTCCCTATGTGGTCTTTTTGAATCTGTGGGAGACTGTCGTGTTTCTTTGATTTTTGCTACAAGTCTGTGATCTAGGAATTCCCCCAAAGAACCAGCTCTGTGAAAGGTATGTGTTCCCACCAAAGAAACCTATTCACTTATCTTCCCAGCTTTAATTTCCCTTCTCCCTGCTCCCCATCCCAAGGCTTTTTGTCACCAAAATGGTTTTCTTGCTGGTTTGAGGTTAGGAAAGGGCTGGTAGAGCCCAGCAGTTGGGCACTCAGGTGTGTTAGGGGAGAAAATGACTCCTATCATTCTCTCCTACAGAGCATCGCAACATGCCCCAGGCAGACGCCATGGTGCTGGTGGCCAGAAATTATGAGCGCTACAAGAATGAGTGTCGGGAGAAGGAACGTGAGGAGATTGCCAGACAGGCAGCCAAGATGGCCGATGAAGCCATCTTGCAAGAAAGGGAGCGTGGAGGCCCCGAGGAAGGAGTGCGCGGGGGGCACCCCCCGGCCATCCAGAGCCTCCTCAACCTACTGGCAGATAATAGGTACCTCACTGCCGAGGAGACTGACAAGATTATCAACTACCTGCGAGAGCGGAAGGAGCGCCTTATGAGGAGCAGCACCGACTCTCTGCCTGGTGAGCTACGTGGCAGGGCCGAGGTGAAGTTCTGACTCTGCATTTCTCTAACCCCCAGGCTCTGTTGGGAGGGTAGCAGGCCCAGGCTCTTTGGGGTGGGTAAGGGGAATGAGCCCATGCCCTGGGTTCTCCCACGGGCCGTCCTTGCTGATATAATGATAACTTAAGATTTGGGTACTGAATTCCAGTCCCTGTAGTGAACGTGGCGATGGGTGGACTAGGATTGCTGGCCACCTGCTAACCAAGATGGATGCCCTTTTGTCCTTAAGTCCACTGGGACACCTAAGCTGTTTCCTGGAGACAGCACATACCATGAAGTAGCCCCTTGGGGAAATTGATGTTATAGTCTGTGTATTATGTGATTGATGTGATCAGTGATTGTTGTTCTTCCCTGGCTGCTAAGCCGCCTGCCCACGGAGGGTACTTTCAACTGGATACCTCCTCCTTCTGTCTTTTAGGCCCGATTTCCCGCCAACCACTCGGGGCGACCTCGGGTGCCTCGCTGAAGACACAGCCAAGCTCCCAACCGCTCCAGAGCGGCCAAGTGCTCCCCTCTGCTACACCCAGTCCAGCTGCACCCCCCACCTCCCAGCAAGAGCTTCAGGCCAAAATCCTCAGCCTCTTCAATAGTGGCACGGTTGTGGCCAATAGCAGCTCTGCATCCCCCTCCGTCGTTGCCGGAAACACCCAGAACCAGAATTTTTCCACAGCAGCGAACAGCCAGCCTCAGCAAAGATCACAGGCCTCTGGCAATCAGCCTCCAAACATTTTGGGACAGGCGGGATCTGCTCGGAACATGGGCCCCAGGCCTGGGGCTCCTTCCCAAGGGCTCTTTGGCCAACCTTCCAGTCGCCTAGCACCTGCCAGCAACATGGCTAGCCAGAGGCCCGTGTCTTCCACGGGTATCAACTTTGACAATCCAAGTGTACAGAAGGCTCTGGACACCCTGATCCAGAGTGGCCCTGCTCTCTCCCACCTGGTTAGCCAAACCGCAGCACAGGTGGGGCGGCCCCAGGCCCCGATGGGATCTTACCAGAGGCATTACTGAGGCTCAGTCTCTCAACTACCCCTCCCCCCCGTCCCCTCATCCCCTGGCCTCCCACCAACTGCGTTCAAATAGAGTTATTTGGAGGATGTTCTCTGCGCCTCTCCAGCTCTACATCGAATGTTTCTACCACCTGCTCTCTCTCCTGCCCGAGGCTGTGTTGCTTACTCCTTCCAGAGTCAGAGTTTATACTGCATTTGGGGGTGTATCTTTTTTTGTTTTTGTTTTTTGTTTTGTAGAAAATAAATACATCTGGGGTCACTTGGGCAGTATAGGTGTCTGGGCTCAGTCTATATGTCATGGGTTTCTCTGGTCTCTGTCCGCTGGATTTGGGGTGGGGGGTGGGCAGGAGGAAGCCAAGCCCGATTGGCTGAGTTTGGAACAGCACTTTCATGTCAACCGCCACCGCCTTTGTTCATTTTGAATCTACCAAGGTTTCCCAGCTTCGCCCCGGCCGACCAGAGCTCAAGTTCCTGTCTGCAGCTCCTGCCTAGGGTTGCAGAGGACCAGTCTGGGCTTGGCCAGCACAGTGCCGTCGTCGTGCCCCCTCGCACGTGTACGGGGTCTGCTTGAGGATTCATAGATCAGCTGCTCTGGAGTTGGGAAGTGGCCATGGCAGCCACAGAAGCAGGCACTCTTCTGCATCATCCAGGGTTTTCTTTTTTCCTTTTTTTTTTCTTCATTTCATTGGAGGATCTCCAATGGGCTGAACAGCTCCAGTCACCAGCAGTTCAACAAGAACTGTGAAATCGGACCCTGACCACTCTTCCCCCACCGCCCCCTTAACATTTCTGTCAGCCTCTCCCTCTCTAGTGCTAGTTTCACGGAGGCTCTGAGAAGGCAGCTCTAGACTCCGGCAGGGAACACCCGTTTTTTTTCAGTGATTGTTTTGAGCTTTTGGCTCAGAAATCAGGTTCTTATTTTTCATCTGGATTCTTGTTCTGTTTTCTGAGCAGCAGGAGGTAGGGACCATTTTGATGTCAGACTTCTGGTAGCTGGACATGTCCTTGATACCGGTGGCTGTTCATAACTTTTGAGCCAGAGTGAAATTACGAGAGGGCGGACTTCTGGCTGCCGCTCTAAATAGAGTCCAGGGAAGCTGCCCTCTCCCCAGGGATGCGCTCATTAGAGCCCTGTGGAGCACAGTCGCAAGGGGCCCCTGGTGGGGACGAGGGAGAGCGGGGACATCAGCTGAGTCCCTGCCAGTGGCTGAGCAAGCGATTTCAAAAATTCAAGGTCCCCAGGTGGCAGCGTTTTGTGTTCTGACCTGTTTGTGTTATAGAGTGTTTTTTTTCCTCTTTGGAATTCTGTGTTGTTAATAAGATGAGATGATTACTTTTTAATTAAAATGAAAAAGTAAAACCTGTTGTTGTCTTTTTGGGGCATTCTGTCTGCAGGGGCATTCCCTCCCAAGGTCAGAAGGGGAGGGTCCCTGATGGAGCCCTGACTGCTTTCGGTCTGCCGGGAGGTCCGCCCCCTCTTGTTGTCCTCCTTTGGTCAGGCCTGAAGACCTTCTAAACCTAGGCTCTCCTCGTGCATCCCACCTACTTAGAAGCTTTAATAACAGTCCAGAGCTAAAGCCTACTGGCTAATGATGATGCTGTGTTAAACATCCTTGTTTGTGGTAGACTTTCAGTGTGGCAGCAGGCTTGTCCTCTTAACTCTAGGAAAGGAAAACAGGACCCTGAAGAGGCCATTGCTGGCCAGTGGAGTGGGGCACTCTCCTGTTTCAATTTCGTCTCAGTTGCCACCTTCTGTTCTGCCCATTATGTGAGGAGTTGGCAGAACCATAGAGTCACAGAAGCTGTGGGAGCCTGGAAGAGCATTAAATAGCCAGCCCCACCAGGAAGCCCTGGGGCGGGTGGGGTGAAGTGACTGGCCCGAGGCCTCTGGTGGGCTGGCGATAGCGCTGAGCCTGACCTGCTAAGTGCTGTCCAGGACAGGGCCCCACAGCTGTCAGAACACGAACCAGGCCATCAGACCTGGAGGACCAGCCAGCCCCCTTCTGCCAGTGACAGGGTTTGATGAGGCTAGGCTCCTGAAGAGCCACTCACCCCTCTTCCCACATACTCACCCCTCCCCCTTGGGTGTCCAAAGAGCACATCTCAGGCTGTGAAGGGTATAATAAAATTATTTTTATTGCATTTTGTGCAGACGGGAGTCTAAAAAATACAGTAAAAGCTGTAAAGCATTAAATGGGAGCATTCAACAATAAAGGAAAGAACCAACGCGCTCCTTTCCGTATTGGCACAGAGAACACAAGATCAATACTGAGGCAGAATGCGGAATACTAAAACACACTGAAAATTAAAGGCAGGCCTAATAATAGTAATAAATAATCTTGATTTGGTTTGCAACCTCTCCTATTTACAAGGGTTTTCAACTTCATTGCATTGCCCTGCACATAGATCGTCTAAAACAAAAGCAACGCTAGTTATCACTACAAGGCTATTGAAATATTGCACTCAGAATTAAAGTCACTTGAATGGACATGAAACATCTAGCTACAATGATGATAAAGATAATTTAACGAATGACTTGTGATAACATTCATAACAAATATTGCACATGTAGCACAGAAAACTTGGGTTTTATTGTGGGATGTTTGTTTTCATCAATGGAAACTTTGCTCTTGCCAACCAGACATTCTGGGTCCAGATAGTGCAACTTTGGTTCCCTAATTGGTGTTGATGCAGCCCCCTTCCCCTTCTGCCCAACCCACCACTTCAGCCTAGGTTGTTCCAGCCCCGAGAAGGCTAGGCCCAGCTGTGGTTCTCAGAGGGTGGTCTTTAGGGAGAGGTGGGGGGGGGCGGGGGGTAGGGAGGGTCAGGGGAGGGGGCCTGGTGTCCTAATACCTCCAACTTCCTAAAGAGTCTATCTGGCCCCCTCATCAGATCTCAGAGGGCTTGGCCTAACAGGCAGATATCCAGACCTACCTCCAGCCACACCTGACCCAGTCTATAGATGGCAACAGCTCCAGCTCCCTGCCTTGGGCTCAAAGGGAAGGAGGTGGTGAGGTCAGGAGTACCCAGTACCCCAAGCTCTGGGAGGTGGACAGGATGTCTAGGTGCGAACGTCAGGGCCCTGGGGCTGGAGGTACTGAACCCAGTCCCAGAGGGCGCTGGAACGAGCATGCAGTGCCTGTCCCCCTTAGTAACGCGCCCTGGGGGAAGGGAACCCGCCCGATGCGCCTTCTCTAGGGATAGAGGGCGCCTCTGACCGGGCTGCTTGGAGCAAAAGCGCCAAGGAGTGGAGTTGGAGAAGCCAAAGATCTTGGGTCCTAGTTGGAGAAGGGCAAAGAGACGCTAAGAACAAAAGCACGTGGCGACTCCAGCCCTCCCCCAGGCCCAGGTGCCTGGGAGACGCGGCTAGAGGCCGCTGCTAGGCAGCGAGGCCGGGCCCCGGGACACGGAGAAGGCGGCTGGGTCCCGGCGGCCGGAGCCTCCAGCTGCCGGATGGGGACAGGAGAGGGAACATCAGGGGCAGAGCTGGAGCCTCCCCGGTGGGTCTGGCCCCTAAACCCGAATCGCCCCCCTCCTCCCTCGCCTGTCCCAGGGACGCAACTCCGGGGAGGGGAAGCCCTCCAGCTCCCCAGTTTCAGTCTTTGGCGACGAGCCATGGGATAGGGGGAGCAGGCGACAAGCCGACGAGGAGGGACGCCTGCTCCCCCTGCGAAGGCACGGGGGCGGGGCTTCCTCGGTCTCTCCCCACCCCCGAGGAGCCCCTCCCCTTGCCCTAGCGCCTGCTCGCCGGGAGCCGAGAAGAGGCCGCGCGCTTCCCCGCAGCCGCTGGGAGGCGGATCCAGGAAAAGCCGGACACTGGTCTCACCCCATCTCCGAAAAGAACTCGCGGGAAGGGTCGGAAGCGCAGGGGCGCGCGGGAAGGGCGAGGAGGCGAGAGCGGGGCGGGGGTGCCGAGGGGCCAGGACCACGACTCCCGCCTGGGCCGAAAGCACTTTTGCTCCCAAACTCGCGGACGTCCAGGAAAACCCAGCCTCCCGAGGCCGCCGCCTGCCCCGGGCGCCCCCAGCGGGAGAGCTCGACAGCGGCGAGCAGAGAAGTCCGTTGCGCTTCTAGTCACAGAAATATGGGGACGTTAAAAATACACGCGATGTCTCCTGTACACTATGTATAGGCGCGGCCCCGCGCGGAGGGGCGGCGGATCCGGCCGAGCACGGCCTCCCCACCGCGCGCCCTCCGGCCGCCGGGAGCCGGGCCCGCGCCGGGGCGCCGAGGAGGACCGGGCGGGGCGGCGGAGAGGACCGGGCCGCTAGGCCCGCGGGGGCTCCTCACGGCCCCGCGCCTCCGCTCTCCGCGCCTCCCCAGCCTTATTGCAGCGTCTCCTCCCGTGGGGCGAGGCCGGGCCCGCGGAGCGACGCGCCAACGGGGCGCTAGGGCTCCGGCCTCCGCGCGGGGCGGTCCTCTCCGAGTCAGCCCCGAGCGGCGTGGCCTCTGGGCTTCAGGCAGCGGGGAAAGGGGCCAGGGCGCGGGCACAGGGTCTGTATGTAAACGGTGACAGCGGCGGGGGGCGCGGCAAGGGCTCCGGGGCCGCCGGCCGGGCGCGCCCGGGCCCGGGTGGCAGGTCCTGGCTCTCAGGAGTAGATGGTGATGACCTCGCGGCCGCCGCCGCGGACCAGCATCACCCGGTCCAGGTGCTCGGTGAGGACCTCGAGGAACTCCATGTCTGAACGCGCGTCAAGGAGAAAGACCGTCCCCTTCCCCTCCACACACACCGCCCCCCCCCCCCATGGAATGGGGGTCGCGATCGGCGCCAGGGAATCCTGCGCCCGCGTCCGGGTCCGAGGTAACTGAAGCAGGAACGGGCTCAGCTCTCCCATCCCAGGGCGAGGACCGGGCCCCCTGATGTCCGCCTCGATCCCCCACCCTCCACTTTAGGTCCAGGATACAATTTTCGTCACCGTTGCGGTTGCGCGGAGGTCCAGGCATGTTGAGCAAAACCAGCTTGGCATCCCGGGATTTCTTCACGATGACTTCGTTCAGCCGCACGGCCGTGTGCATGCGCCGCACGTTGGACTGGTTCCTGGGGCGGGGGGCGGGGGGGTGCAGAGGGGAGGAGGGCGTCTAAGCAGGAACCGGGAGAGCTGGACCCAGTACCCTCCCAGTCCCAGGCGCACTGGGCCGCTGGTACCCGGTCAACCCCAGGCCTCCCGAGACTGGGCTATTCAGAGACCCCAAAGGTCAGGACCATGAACTGAGGGTTCATGATAAAGTGAGGAGAGCAGGGACCCTGGCCAACCCAGAAGAGAGAATTAAAAAATCCTGAAACACTTACAAATTCTCCCACTCCCTTCAGGAAACAAGAGAAGCAAAGAAGAACAAGAGAGGGGTCAGAAGAAGGAGAGACTGAGGACTTGGGCCCCCTATCCCCACCCCCACCCCCCCACCCCCGTGCATACTGGTCCCACTCTCCCACCACACCCCCTTCACTTTTTTCACTGCCTACACCTGGGAGTGCTGACCCTCAGCAATTAGCCCAACCCCCCAGTTCTCAGATGGGGAAACCCAGACAAGGTTTGGGCTGGGTCTTGGACCAGGACCTCCTCTGCTCCTTTGCTCGGCCATGGGGAGCAAAGACCCTGTAGGCTCACCCCAGCCCCCAACCCCCAGCCCCCAGGTCCCTACGGCTTCATGCTGAAGAAGTCCTTGATGCCCTCGGAGGAGACCGGACTGGGGCCCTTATTCTTCTCTGCCACCGACTTGTCCTTGGTCCAGGTGAGATGCACCTTCTCAGGATCTGCCTCGCCCTCCCCCTCAGGCTCCTCCCCCGGGGATGGAGAGCTGCTGGGGCAGCTGGGAGCGCTCTGATCATGGATCAGCTGCACCTGAGAGACGAAGGAAGGGGCAGCACGTGACTCCTTTACAGGCCAAAGGTTCTGCCCCCACCGGCTGGGGCCAAACCACCCCAGCTGCACACCTCCTCCTCTGCCTTCTCCTCACTGTCACCAGCTGTCTCTTCCGGGACGTTGAGGCGGAGCCGAGTGTTGACCGGATTCTTTCTCCGGATTGAGCCACGAGACTCATCTGTGATACTCTGGATCTAGGGAGTGACACGGGTTAGGACCAGCTCTGCGGTCACTCACCGCCCATGCCCTGCAAAGAGCTACGGCCAGAGCTGATGCTCTGTCACAGACGCACGCTTTTGGAAACTGTACCAGTTGTTAGAATATTGCAGTGTTTCCATACCAAATACCCCACTCACCTGGCCATTCCAACTCATCTCCAGAACCCCTGACCTCCCGACCCTCCAGCAACCAAAGGGTTAACACTTGGCCCCTGCAGGGCTCTATCTTAGCATATGGCCCAGGGCCAGTTCTGAGTGGTCAGTGCACTTGCCATTTCTTATGCTTTTTTACTATCACCCCTGGACAACATTCCTGGAGTGTTCATCCTTTTCAGCTCCAAAAGGTACCCATCACCCATTCCCCTGAGGATCCATTAACTCCAGTCTGAGAAATACAATATTCATACCTGGGAGACCCCCTCAACCATGGTCTGTCACCCTCACCTACAGGATCTGCCACCCACTCCACAGGCACCCTGTCCCCTGCCCCCAAGAGCTCTTCAGTCCCCAGTCCCGGAGTACCATCACTCATTTCCCCGAAGACTCCACTCCCTGAGGTGGGGCTTTCATCCCAACTCCCGGGGACTAGTGCTCCCACCTTACCCACACCTGGACGATCTGACACCCATACCCCATGGGAGGCTCATCATCATTGCCCCCGAGAACTCCCCAGCCACAGCCTAGGAGGTGTGTGCCCCCAACACCCACCGTTAGCTACATCCCTAAATATCCGTCTGTTACCCACTCTGGCAGGGTCTCTCACACTATCCCTTGTCCCCCCGCCTCTCGCAGCCCATGCCCCTGAGGAATCATCATCCACACATATTTAGCTTCCACTGTTCTCCATTGGGCCCCAGAAGTCACATACAGAGGGGGAGACCTGTCACCCCGGCCAAAGCCCTCGGCATCGTGGCTGGCAGGCTTAGTAGGTGCAGCTGCAGTGTGGAAGCTGGCGCTAGGAAGCCCAGTGCTGGGAGGTGGGCTGGAGGGGCAGAAGGGTGATGAATAATGCTCTAGGGTGAAGGCCGTGCCAGTGGCCAGGAGTGTGAGCCCTGGGCCCTCCCTACTGTGCAGACCCAGAGCGGGCAGCAGCTTGAGGCTCTCAGAGCCCAGCCAGGGCAACCTCACCTCCCGCTCGCGCTCATTCTTGGTTAAATGCATCTGTTTGAGGATCTGGGACCGCTGCTCCATTACCAGCGTCTTCTCGTAGGTGTAAGCCGATATGTCGCTCTCGTGCTGTGGGCGGGCAGGGACGGGGGCAGTGACGGGGGGCAAGGGAGGAAAGCATGAGCTCAGGGGCAAGGCCAAGGGAAGGGAGGCAGACCCCCTTCCTTCTGCCAGCCTAGGGCTTCTCTATCTAATGACCTAGTTTAACAACAGCTGTGGGAGGCAAGGACCAAGCAGAGGGCAAAGTTCCTTAAAGGCAATACAGCTCATTCCCTCCTCAGCCCAACGCAGGACCAGGCGTATGAATGGGTGAATTAATGAATGAGTAGATTAATTAATTACCTGGGTGAATGGAGAAGGGGAAGAAATTTTATAAAGGAACAGTGATGAATGAGTACGTATATGGATGAATGGGTGGTTGAGTGAATGAATACATTAATGAATACACAGAGGGATGGGTGGATGGATAAATAAACCGAGGGAAAGGTTGGATGAGAGGCTCTGCAGTGTCATCTCGAGCCACGTGGACTCTGAAGGCAGCTTGCCGGGGTTTGAATCCTGGCTCTGCCACTTAGTTGTACTGTTGGGCAAATTACTTAACCTTTCTGTGCCTCGACTTCCTAATCTGTAAAATGAAAACGCTGATGGTTGTATCTATTTCATTGGTTGCTGTGAGAATTAGTATATATAAAGTGCATGAGACAGTGCCTCACATATAATGACATGGTTATTCTTATCAAGGAGAGAGGGAGGGACGGACAGATGGATGGTGGGTAGACTGACTCTTGGGTGACTATGTGAGAGGCTAAGAGGTGGATAAGGTACGGAGGGGGATCCACCATCATAAACTGATATTTTGGGGGTTGCCCAATTGGTGCTGGGACCAAGAGGAAAGAGGGCTAGGTAGGACCCCAAAACCTCAGGGGTGGTGTCTCCTGGGCTCCTGGGCACTCACCATCTCCACCACCTCAACCTCCGCGGTGATACGTAAGTGGTATAGAAAGGTAGTCAGGTCCTTCTTCATCTGGATGCTATTGTCGTCCATCTGGGCCACCGTGAAGATACGCATCTTGCACTTCCGCCAAACCTGGAGGAGTGAAAGGGGACCCTGAAAGGTCCAGCCCAGATGCAGTGCAGAGATCCAGAGCCAGAACCTAGAGAGGACCCTGTCCCTCGCCCTTCCTGCCCACCTTCCCACGCCTACACGCAGACCCGAAATCCTCTATCTCAGCGGCCACTCTCTACAAAACCTCCCCTGCTTAGGTAAGGGTCCCCCATTAAAGCATCCATTGCCTGGGTTAAGCATTGCTCTCCTTTACAATGCAAGGTGTTGCAAGGGGAGACACAATCAGTTCCCAGCATCTCGGGATAAGGGGGGGTGATCAGCCCCCTTCGCCTGAGCTCTCGGGGAGGAGCTCCAGGGGAGGCAGGCCCTGAGCAGAGCCCGTGAGCCACGCCCGCCCTCACCTTGTGGTGCCGCAGCAGGAAGGGCAATAGCATCAGCATGCCGCCATCGTGAACGATCCACCAGACGTCGATGCTGCCCTCAGAGAAGCGCTCAGGGTTCCCAGGGAACATGGAAACGTTCTTGGTGACCAGCAGGGCCAGGTGACCAGCTGTGGTTTCCCGGACCAGCTCTGGGCAAGGCCAAGGAGAGAGCCAGATGGGAACACAGTGACCCTGGTCCCTTTCCCGCACCATGCACCTGCCACGGAGGCTTCTGGCACCCAGTGCGCCGCCCCACCCCGGCCTTGGATGGAGTCATCAGAAAACCAGCATCCTCGTAGGTCTCATCATTTAATTGTTGTTTGGATTTGGGAAAGCCTCTCAACCGCACTGGGCCTCAGTTTCCCCACCTGTCAAGTGGCAATAACACCACCTGCCCTTCCTGACTATTAGGAACTCTCCCGTGCATGGCCTCGTTTATCCTCCCAACTGCCAACTACAACCCACTTATAAAGGACACAGAATAGCCTGGAGTCATCAGGGCAGCCTCTAGGTTTACCAGCTGTGTGACCTGGAGCAAACACCTCCATCTCTCTGTGCCTCCGTTTCACACCAATGAAGTGGAGGAGACAGGTAATAGCCCTCACGGGACTGCTGAGAGAATGAGAGGCTGAGTCTGGCACACAGAACACAGTCTGTAAATGTTAGTTATTATATTACTACCAAGGAATCCAGTGCTCAGAGAGGGTGAGTCACTTGTGAACCATCACACAGCGAGGCAGGGCCAGAGGCAAGATTTAGACCCGGGCCTCCCTGACTTCACCGGGGTAGCTCTTTCCACTCCCCTCCAGTGACTCCCTCCCAGGGCCGAGCCAGCTCTGCAGGGCCCAAGATTATCTCCTTCACACCTGAGTCCCCAGCACCCGCACAGCGTCTGGCACGTGGCCAGCTCCGAACACCAACACCTGCGGATGCAGAATCCGCACCTCTCACGTCTGGGAAAGAGCACCCGGGCCCAGGAAGGAGAACCCGCAGCCCATCACTGCCGCCCCCGCCCCGCCCACACTGTGTTACCAATGAAGTTCCTCCACGTCTGATGATCTTCCTTCTGCCGCCAGTTGCGGGGCCAGCCTACCAGCACAGTGTTGTGCTGCAGGCCCCCGAGGCCCCCAGACTGAATCAGGTGCGACACGCCATCACGCAGGTTGGAGGAAATCACCACCTGGCAGAAGCCTTTCACTTTCTCTGCCTCCATCAGGCGCCGGATGGACTGGGGAAGGGGGTGGAGTGGTAGCATGTCAAACGAGGATGAGCCTCAGGCCTCCCTGGCCCTGCATGGCCCCTCGTGGCCTCCCTTCCTCCTGTCTCTCCCCTCCATCATCCCCACCTTCCTGAAGCTCAGCTCCGATCATGTCAGCCCCGGGCGGCAGAACTGTGCATGGTTCCCCATCACCTGTGGCCCCCATTCCTTGCTGATCCGTCAAAGCTCTCCATGACCTTACCCTGCACTTGCCCCCACCCTGCCATCGCTCACAGTCCCGCTGCAAGCCCTCCAGCACCGCCCGGCCCCCTCCCCCACTATCCATTCCACCCTGCCTGAAACCACCCCCCCACCCAGACCAGAATGGAACTGGGCTCCCCTGCATGCCCAGATGATTTGCTTTGAATGACTTTTAAAAAATTAGCATGAGGGGGCGCCTGGGTGGCTCAGTCGTTAAGCGTCTGCCTTCGGCTCAGGTCATGATCCCAGGGTCCTGGGATCAAGCCCCGCATCGGGCTCCCTGCTCGGCGGGAAGCCTGCTTCTCCCCCTCCCGCTCCCCCTGCTTGTGTTCCCTCTCTCGCTGTGTCTCTCTCTGTCAAATAAATAAATAAATAAATCTTTAAAAAAAATATTTCAAAAAAATTAGCATGAATGATAAGCATTTTAAATGCACATGCCACCCACACTATGAGGGTAGTGTTCTTCTTACTCTCATTTTATAGATGAGGAAATTGAGGCTCAGAGGAATTAAGACTTGCTTAAGGCCACCCAGCTAATGAATATCATTGTAGGGGCTCAACTCCAGGGCTCTGACTCTATGCCCCATACTCTGGACCACTACCCTGATGTCAAACAGAGCAGGGTTTCAACTCCTACCTCTGCTGCCTCCTGGCTGTGGGACTTGGGGCAAATCACCTAACCTCTATGAGCCTCAGTTTTCCCATCTGTCAAATGGGGATCATGACAGCTAGCTCATGTAGGAACAGGCAGAATTACAAGATATAATGTGGGTAAGGTAGAATGCTGCCTGACAGATTGTAAACACTCAACACATTCTATTACTCTGATAGGAACTCTTGTGAAGCACCTATCAACTGCAGACAGGTTTGAGAGCCTTCTGGGTATATTCCATCTTCCCACTAGCCTGGAAGCACCTTGAGGGCTGGGATTTGGTCTCACAAACACCCCCATCTCCCCATGCCTGGCATGCAGCACATTCTCAGGCACTGCATATTGAAGGAAGCTGACCAGCGGAAGCCTCCAGCTCTGGGCCTCAACAGATTGGTGTGAACGGCCCAGTGAGGCAGAAACAGCAACTGTCACAAGCCATTAGGGGTGCCCCTCCCCATCTCTCCTCGCCTCCCTCCGGCCCCCTTTCCTTTCTCCACAACTAGTCACAGCCCCAAGGGGAGAGAGGTCTGGATCGAAGACAGAACCCACTTCCTCTGCTACCCACCAGGTTCCAGAAACCTGTTAGTGCCCCATCCCGCACAAGCCGCCCGCCCCTGCCCACACTGGCTCTGGACTCTGCTCTGAGAATATGGACCATGGATGCAGACAGCAGCAGGGGACCCAGAGCCAGGGACCCAGGCTCAAATCCTGACTGTGCTTCCAGCCAGCTTTGTGGCTGTCAGCAAGCTGCCTTCCCTCTCTGGGCCTGTTTCCTCCTGTGCTCACACTGCCAACTCCACGTGGTGTGGGGACCGAGAGAATCACAGATGTGAGAACACCCTGAAAGATGTATACTTGGGCAGGGAGAAGTCTGGAGTAGGAGTCAGGCAGTCCTAATTTGAGTCTCTGTTTTCTGTCCTTAGACAAATGCTCTGACTTCTCTAGGCCTCAGTTTCCTTATCCATCAAATGGGCCCTTTGGGCTCTGATGGTCTTTGGTTCTGGGAGCCGGATTCTAAGGAACTCACTCTCTGAGCCCTTAGATTCCTGTTCTAAGGAAGATGACAGAAAAGCCTGAGCCCGCTTTGATCCCAAGGGTGGGAAGGAGGGCAAGTGTAAAGGGACAAGGGCTGTCTTCCTGAGTGCCCTGCCCTCCCCCCTCCCCACCAGGACCTCAGCTCACTCACCTCCTCTGCCCGCTGGGCCTGGGGATGGTTGTCCAGAAAGGTGCCCTCCAGGACGGAGCCCACAATGGTCAGGCCCTTTCCCGCCTTGAGCTGGGAGGTCAGTGAGAGAAGCTGTGGGTGTACCACGTTCTGGTCTTGGTCCACGCGCACCAGCACCAGCAGCTGTGGCCTGCAGAGGATGCAAGGTGGGCCATACAATACCCACCCAATCTCCACCCACTGTACACCACACACCCATGTACCATAAGCCAGTGAGTTTACTAGCCATCCGTCCTCTATACCCCCATCCCCTACCCGTCCACCTAAACATCCATCCACCCATCCATTTCCTTGAACATCAACCCATCCAACCAGCTCCCGCATAGCCACCCACCCACCCACCCACTCATCTCTCAACCACCTCACTCACCCATCCATCCATTCACCCACCCATCCATTTTATCCATCAGTCACCCACTCATATCCATACTAATTTACCTATACATGCATTAGTCACCTAATTACCTGACATCCACCTGCCACCGTCCATTCACACATTCATCTGTCAGCAATCACCCTCCGATACATATATACACTTGGCCATTGACCCAACTATTTATCCACTCATTTCCTTTTTCATTTGGCCACCCCATCCATCCCACTGCCCATCAGTTTAAGAGCATTCTCTAAGCACTCGGGGCTAGACGTTGTGCCAAGCATTTAAGAATTCACAAACAAATAAGGCAAAGCCCTGGTCTCTGGAAGCCCCAATTCAGTAGACATCAGCAAGAGCACGCCAACAATGTCCTAGGCATAGTTCAGAGTTCAGGCCTTCCTCTTGGCCAAGTGACTTGAGGGAGATGAGTGAGGGCCGGGCTCACAGAACCATCAGCTAAAAAGCACCCTGGGTTGAGAGGCGGGAGGTAAAAATTCTGCTTCCAGTTCTGACTTCCGTGGCCTCTGAGACCCTCTCTGGCCCCTGACTTCCACACAAATAAAGTGGAGAGATTGTTCTGAATCTCAAGATTTCTAGGATCCCCCATAACTCCCCAGGTGAATGCAGCCACCTCCCCCAGAGTAAATGCTACACGATATTACATTTGTCTGTTTCTGTGTGGGGCCTTCTCCATGGAACTGTTAGCTCACTAGGTCCCCACAGGCTGGAAGGAGGCCTGGCACATGGCACATACCCTGCATTCGTACATTTTCTAAACACACGATGGAATGAACAGAGGGATGAAGAGATGGTAGCTCAGGCTGGCCCGGGGGCTGTAGGTGGGAAAGGTCAGATGAGGCTGGGCTGAGAAGGGGAGGTGAAGTCAGCCCATTGTGGGGGGGACAGCACACACTGAGCAAAGCTAGTGAGGAAGGTCAGACCTGCTCCCTTCCCCTGGGCCCCTCCACGTGTGCCTGGCCACTTACCTCCAGTTCTTGGTATGTGGGGGCCCTTCCTCCAGGCGTAAGAGGGCGTAGCGTGCCGCGCTGAGGGACAGGCCTCGGATCCCATCACCCCACTCCTTCTCAGCCCTGGAGGCCCAAGGGGATCAACCAGGGGTGTCAGAAAGACCCATGCACACTGAAGTGGCCGCTCCAGGGCAGAAAATGTGCAGTCATTCTGCCACCTCCTTTGCTCAAAGCTTCAGTCCCTCCCTCAGCTCCTGTCCTCTATCCCGCAATCCCACACCTATCACCCCTTTCCCTCCCCCACTCTTACCTCATCCCCACCCCCTCCCATCCTTTAGCCTCTCCCAGCCCTCCCCATTCCCCCCGCCTCCTGTGCTTACCCACGGTACTCGATATACTTGTAGATGAGCCCAGCAATGAGCATGGCCACCAGCGCGTAATACCAGGAGCAGATAAACATGAGGGCCAGGCAGAGGCTCATGCCCAAGAAGGAGAGTGTCCTGGACAATGGGAGGAAGGCCCAGCCTCTGAGCCCTGGCAGGACTGTCACTGGTGCTGGGGCTCAGACAGCAAGAGTTAGATGGGGTAGGGCCTGGGCAAGCACTGGGAGGTCTAGGATTGCTCAGGTCTGGGAGAGCTCACACCATCATCTTCATGAGCAGCACCATAGGGATATGGGATCTTCTGGATGAACGAGCAGCCACAGACAGGGCACCACCCCAAGCCCCACCCAGCTCCTTGTCCCAGTGCCTTCTTAGACCATGCTAGACCACCCTGCCTGAGGGCTTCCAAGGCAGAGGTCTCTGGAGTGAGTTGTAGGCAGGATCTCCCGGTAAGAGTGTGCCCCCAGGAAAAGGTGACTGGCAGAGCAGGAGCACTACAATGGGAGTCAGGCAGCCCAGGTTCTAGTCCAGGTATGCCATAGTCTTTCTGGGTGACTTGGGGCCAGTCCCTTCCCCTCTTTGAACCTGTTTCCTTTCTGTAGAACAAGTATGGTCATTCCTGCCCTGTCTGTCCCATGGGCCAACTGTGAAAATGAAGGGCCATAAAGTGAAATGATCAGAGCCCCAGGCTCCACGAAATAAGCATCTTCTGGTCATTAAGCCCTGTAACACTCACAGGAGCCCCATGAGGTCAGGGAAGTTGTCACCACCATTTTGTAGCTGAGGAAACTGATGTTGCCTCTTCTAGTCTGTAAGATGTTGAGGATGATGCACAGGGGAGGGATCACAGCCAAGACTGTAGATGGCCATGTTATATTACTATTTGTGATTTAGAAGGAGACCCTCTCCAGAACCTTTCTCATGCTAGTCGGGCTACAAAAGCTGGAGAAATGGGCTCTCTATTTAAGTTTGGGATCCTTAGACCTCGGGGATGGGCTAGGGTGAGGTGGGGGTTGGGGTGGAGATGAGAGGGTGGTTCCGTCAGGCAGGGAAGGGGACAGGGCACCCACCAGTGGTAATATCGAAAGCGTGGCCTCCAGTTGGGTGTCCTCAGCAGCGTCTGCACTGCACAGGCCAGGTTCACAAACATGTAGCACATCAGGAAGAACCTAGAACACAGAAAAGCCCCAGGAGAGAGAGATGCAAAGGGAGGCAGAAATAGAAAGAGAAACATAAAGAAACAAAGGGGGAAAGAGGATAAGAAATTGGAGAAGTGATCAGATCATGTTCTGGTGCTTAGGAAGGGATTCAAAAGCCAAATCCCCTTACAACATACCCTGGCGCATGTGGGAATGAATCTCCACATAACAAAAGACGGACCATTAAACAACTGGGTGGCCTACCCAGGGTCACAACTGGAGGATCCAGGTAGAGAGACACCCCCCTTCCCCCAGAGCTGATGGGGAGGGCAAGAGGCCAGCACGCACATAGAGAGGATGGGGGCAACCTCGTCGAGGGATGCGATGAGGATGCCGATCTCGCAGATGCAGGCAGTCAGGAGCAAGGCCCACGTTGGCTCTCCATTTGCTTTGCCATGGCCAAAGACCTGGGGACAGAGCAACCATCATAGAGGTCTGAGATCTTAGAGACTTCTTGCCTCTCTTCTCCAGTCTTGGGAACTAGTGCAATAGAGGCAGGACTCCCCTAACCAGTGAGGAAGTAAGGAGAGGATGCTGTATTCCTCACCCTTTAGGGGTACCCAAGGGGATGCCAGGCTTTGGCTGTGTCTCTCCCACTCTGTCATTGGTACCTCAGGGCAATGAAGTTCGAATGATCCCTTAAGGGGAAAAGAAGCACCTGCGGGACAGATGGAGAAGAGCTACAGGGGCCAGCAAATGGCCATGACTGTGTGCTCCATAAATCTTTTTTTTTTTAAGCACCATGGAGAGAGCCACACTTTTCTTGCCCTTGGGCTGCCTCCCTACCTGATCACTCAGCCAAAGGAGGGCAATTTGTTTCTCCCCTAAGAGCAGACAACTCTGCCCAGAGAGATGGCACTGCCATGGGCCAAATCCCAAATAAGGCACACCCATTCTTAGTGGTAGTACAGGGCGGAAGGGCCCCAGGGGGCCTTGCCTCACTGGGTGGTCTCTCTGGGCAGTGGCTTGGCTGGCTGGTGTAGTGGATGCGCTGCTCTTCCCACACTCCACCCCCCACTGACCTGCAGGAAGGGCACTATGCCATCCCGGGAGATGGCCTGCAGCAGGCGTGGGGCCCCCGTGAGGCTCTGCAGCCCAGCCCCACAGGTGGAGAAGAAGGATCCGATAACAATGACCCAGGGGGATGGCCAGGCCAGTGTGCCCACCACCAGATTGCCATTCACAGCTTCGCCAAACCTGGAATGAAGGGACAGGAGATGCTGGGTGAGCAATGCTGCCTCAATTTCCAGGGCACGTCTCCCACACCGACCTCAGGACCAGCTGTATGCCCACTGCGGGACTAGGCTCTAAGGGAGCAAGGGGGGAGACAAAGCTCCTAATGCCCTGGGCACTTTCCGTCTGTGTGACCTTGGGCAACTCATTTAACCTCTCCTTGCCTCAACTTTCTCAGCTGTAAAACAGAATCATTATAAACCCATCTCATGTGATTGGTGACAAGATAAAAGGAGATAACACAGGTAAAATGCTCAGCACCATGCCTGAAACCAGATCCTAAGAGTGATTACGGTAAATGGTCAATTGTGTAATATTACATTAACCTAGTAAAATCTCTTAGCTTGTTAGAACCTGTGTCTCCATCTGAAAAATGGGGTCCTGACCTCATGGTGTGGCCATGGTCGTGTGGTATGAGAATCAAAGAAAAGCATTTTCTAACAACTGCATTATCTTAAATTGAAAGATGCTGCCTTGGTCGGTAGAGAGAGCCCTGTGACTGGAGTGTGCAACCAGAGGTTATGCTCAAATGGGCCATTCCTGAAGGACTACAAGAATCAGATGAAGGGTTTTACTGGATGACCTGCTGAATCCCTTGCAATCCTGTGGGAGGTCTATGATTAAATGAAATAAGTGGAAATTAAGTTGCCCTCAAAAGTGAGTAAGTGTAATATATGCAAATTGTCCATTTGGCCAGGTCACTCCCCTACTTAAAATCTGTCAGGGTGCCCCTGATTTTCTATAAAATAAAGCTCTAATGTCCTGGTACCAAAAACCAGGCTTCCAAGACGCTCCAGCCTCATGTCCCCATTCCCCACCTTACAAAAGCCAGGACAGCACCATGGAAACTGTCTTCTGTGACAAGACCTCCTACTTCACCCTGCTGGTGGTGCATGCCCACATCCTTCAAAAGTGTATGCTCCAGCGCTCTGAATTGCTTATAGCTACAGGCACCCACGTGCACATGCAAGCATGCACACACACACACACACACACACAGCTGTTTCTCTCCTCTACCTTTGTTCATGTTGTTCCCACCGCCTAGAATGTCCTTCCTACTCCTAGTCACCTAAGTAATCTCTAATCAACATTTAAAGTGAGAAGGATAAATAAGAAAATGTGCATAAGGCACTTCCAGCATCACCTCCTCCTCCCCAGCCCCCTGGGGACTGGATTGCAGTCTCCTGTGCACTACCAGAGCCCCCATACTTTACTTTATCCCACTCCTGATGCTCTGCATTCCGAGTCTGTTTGTTGAGTATGGTTACCAGCCCCCAAGAGCTCCTTCAGGACAAAAAGCATGGGTTATTTATCTTTATTCCCCCCAGAACTCTGGACAGCGACCAACACATAAACATCTAGGAAATGTTAAATGGGTTAATAGATTTTAAAGAAAAAAAAAAAGGAAAGTAGCATTATCCTCAAAAAAAAAAAAAATGAGACACCATCCAAGCTTCTTGAGCAATATAAAATATAATATAAAAAGGTGAATTTGCAAGCAATCCCCTGTGACCTCCCTCCCACAAGTCCCTTTGCACGGGCTCAGCACTCCCTGCTGGGTCTGTTTCCCAGAACTTGGCCCCCTATACCCACCACCCAGGACAGAATCAGCCCTGATTCCCTTACTTACTTGTCCCGCAGGACGACTCCCTCAATGCAGGCCCCAAACAGAACAACGGAGCTGATATCTGTAGCAGAGGATGAAGGAGAATCCCCAGGGTGACATTCCCCCCTTTCTCCTCCCAAGCTAGCTGGGTAAGGCAGCGGTGGAAGCTGCCCTCCCTCCAGGCCTCCCTGCCCAAGGTGGTCCCAGCCCAGCAGTGCAGGATACAGACAGCAGAAGTGGTGGCAATGGCCAGAATGGTGCCAGTGGGAATTGACTTCTGGGCATCCCGTAGGTCCCCGGAGCGGTTAGAACCAGCCATGATCCCTGTGAATAGAGGAGCAGCTAGGACAGGGTGATAGGAGACCAGACAGAACAAGAAGGAAGGACACCAGCCCTGGAGTCGGGAAGCCTGGGATCTAGTCCTGGCATACCAACTGGTGTGAGAACCTGACCATATTACTTGGCTTCTCCTGGCCTTAATTCCCTCATTCCCTCATCTGTGCAATGGGAATCCAGATTGTTGGCTCCTGCCTATGTGACGAGACTGTAGGACTAAGAAATTCCCCACATCATCATTGACTCTCTCTACCCATCACTCCCAGGCAGAGTCCTCCCTCTCTGAGCTCCCCTTCACCTGTGACTGAGGGGAAGTAGATGCCAACCAGCAGGGTGAAGTAGGAGGTCATATCGCTGAAGACATAAGGATGGTCCATGTCGACAGGGGCGCCCTCTGCCAGGCCCACCGAGGGCATCCCACGCCTCTCCACAATCACCCCTTTGGTCAAGTAGGAGCTCCAGAGGTTCTCTGTAGGAAGAGACAGGATGCTCAAGAGAAAGACCAGAAGTCAAGGTGCTAGAGCTCTAGGGCCAGGATGTGGGGTAGGCAAAAAAGAAGGGTCAAGGTCAACCACTTCTCACTCCCCTGGGGGCCTTGGTTCTATTTTATTCCCACCGACATTTCCTAAGCTCCTGCTTTGGGCCAGGC
>NW_023270374.1:35961544-35973546 GCF_011800145.1 Mirounga leonina | reverse complement strand
CAGAAAGGCATATCCCTTCCATATGTTCCTTAAAATCCTTAAACTCTGCTTTCCTCATCTGTAAAACGGGGACATTATCTAACCCATAGAACGGTTGTAAGGATAAACTAAAATGATAAATTGCAGGCCACGGAGCCTGGATAAGGTAGGGGCTTGGGAAATGTCAGCCCCACTTTCTATATACCAGGAAACCCTCCTCAGCTCCCACCTCCTCCTGGAGGGGCAGGAAGAGCCAAGACCCACATCAGCAGCCTCTCCTTCAAATACTGCCCAGCAACCTGACTTCTTCTCATCAGTCACTACTCCTAACAGCTCTCTTCATTCGGCCCCCTCACATCCTTCTTCTCTTTTGCAACCCACTGGTCATCAGCCCTGGATAATGAACATCCACAGAGAAATCAGAACAGTCCCAGGCACATGGTAGGCAATCACAAGATGCAGCTATTGTGTGATATTGGTTTTATTATTTCTACCATGATTTTACTCTTATCGACCCACCTCTGCCACTTGGTAGCTGAGTGACCTTGAGCAAGTCATGTCGCCTCTCTGAGCTTCTCATTTGTAAAATGGGCATAATAATACTTAATCCTCATGAGGATTCAAGATAATGACTGTAAAGCAATTGGAACTCTGCTGAGAGCACAGTGGGTGCCCAATGAACGACAGCTGTTCACGTTACGTAATTACTGTATCTTGTCTCCCCAGCTAGACTGTGGATTCTTTAAAGACAGAACCACATCTGATTTCCTTTTGGCCTCACTGAGGGCTTGGACCTCTCCCTAGGAGGTGTCCAGGGAGCATTGGTTAACTGACTGACAGCCTGGAACCCCGCACCTCCTCCTCGGCCCCTCTCACCAGCAGGATTTCGATGGTGCCCAGGATGTACATGGCCCCAGCAAAGGTAGTGCCCAGGTAGAAGCAAAGGCCCACGGCGCCCCCAAACTCCGGGCCCAGAGACCTGGAAATCATGTAGTAGGAGCCGCCCGCTGCAGAAAGAACCTGGTGTCAGCGAGAAGTTCAAGGGGAGCTGGACTGCCACTGGGGGCGAGGGGGCTCAGGGACAGAGATGAGAAAGGGGTTGTTCTGGGCCTCACGCCTTACAGGCTGCAGCCCTAGGACTGGTGGGAGACTCAGCCAGCCACTCTGAGTGGATTTTGCTGCACTAATTACCATGTTGCTAATTACCCCTCTAAGGAGGTCATGGCTCAGAAAAATAGGATGACAGAGAGGAGGGTCTCAGGCAAAGGGAGATCTCACATCGCCCTGTTCAACCCCATAAACTGCTTCCCTCCTTTCCCCTTAATACCACTGTCCCCACCTACCCCACCAACATCACAGCCCAGCCCCCACGTTCACAGTATTGTCTCTCTCGGTCCTGACGGCCCATAAAGCCTACGGTCCTATCCTTCCTTCCAACTATCCAGACCCCCCTCCCGACCATCCAGGCCCCATTCCCCTCCAAGAAGCCCCATCACATACCAGGTACAACACCATTGGTTGCAATTGCACTCATGGAGATGGCCGTGAGCATTGTCTGTGAGGAGAGAGATCATCAGAGTGGCAGCTAGGGCGGGGGCTGCATTGCCCTGGGTAAAGGCCAAAGCTTATACCCCATAAACACCTGCCAAACCCACAAGTCCTTGCTGAGCTTCTCCCTGGTCCTATTCCAACTTCTACTTCTGCCAAAGTCCTTCTTGTCAAGAAAACCTCTTATTCACTATGCATATGGAAGAATCACAAGCTACTTGTGCTCATCAGAGAGCTCTGGAAATCCCAGCTTGGCCTCTGACCAGCTGTCTGACCTGGGACAAGTCACTTCACTTCTCTAAGCCTCAGTGTCTTTATCTAAAATATAGGTTTGCTGTGTTCCTGCCTAAATGCATACACTGAATCTGATCCTGAGCAGATATGTGACAAACCCAGACTGAGGGACATTATACAAACTAACTGATCCATACTCTTCTAAAGTGTCAGTGTCATGCAAGACAAAGAAGGAGGAGCTGTTCCAGATTAATGGAGGCTAAAATGAGCTCATAAATGAATATGAACATGATCTCGAATTTTCTTCAGTTACCGAGGACATGATTGGGACAATTGGTAAAATCTGAATAAGGCCTACAGCTAAAACATGATTAGGGTGTCACTATTAAGACATCGTTAATGTCTCAATGTTAGTTTCCTGGTTTTGATCATTGTACTGCGGTTATGTAAGGGAATGTCCTCATTTTTAGTAAACACACGCTGAAGGATTTAGGATAAAGAGGCTTCACGTCTGCAACTTGCTCTCCAATTCGGTGGGGGGAAGGGTATTTACAGAGAGGATGGAATAAATACAATAATATGTTAACGTTTGTTCTACTCTTGCAAATTTTCTGTATGTCTGAAATTATGTCAAAATAAAAGTTAAAAAGAAATAAAATAGGCGTACTAGCATCAGTCCTGGCTACCACACGTGCAGAGGTGGCTCTAGGGTCACGTGCGAGCAAATGGAAACGTGACGAGAGGTAGGTGTTTCGTAAATATTTGATTTTTTAGGGAGGATGGAAAGGATTCTGTTACAAAGCTGTTTGTGACACATACTCCCATTTTTTGTGAGCCTGGGCCAACCAAAATGTTAACGACTGCGGTTTTCCAGGTGCATTTGGTTTCCTTCGGTACGCCTATCTTTTTCATCAATGAATCTGCATTACTTGTGTAATTATACCCACACTCACTCACTCACACACACACACAAACACAGATCCAGGTGAAACCTGGTTAGTGGCCATCAGGGACAGCCTGTGAGAGGCAGGAAGGACTGGCCAGACCTAATTTACTCTCAAAGATCATACGCAGCGGTTCCTATAAAAAGCTCAGGTCTCATGCTTCCCCTCCTCCCTGCCCCCACCCCAGGTCTCTGCTCTGCCCCAGCGGTCAGGGGGGTGGGGAGGGGGAAGGTGTCACTCACACAGGAGCAGCAGATGAAGACCATGCAGAAGGCCTCCATGATGCCTGCAATGCCCACCACCCACGTGAGTCGCAGGAAGAGGATGACACCGAAGATGTTCTGCAGGCACGGGAGGTACACGCCCATGAAGGTGCCCATGCGTGGGGCCTGCCGAGGAGGCCAGCGTCAGTTCATGCAGCCCCTAATCACTGCAGATGCCCCAGACCCACTCCTCCCCATTCTCCATCCCCCACTCTCCTCCTTACTCCACCCCCATCCCTTCATCACTCTTCCCTCTGGTGCTCACCCCCCTTCCCTCTCCCCTCCTCCTTCCATCTCTATCCCTCATCTCCCAACCCTTCCTCACTCTCAGCCCCTTACTCCTAGCCCTCTGCCTCCATCATCCATCCCTTCAACGGACACTCTTTTGTATCGCCATCCTTTGTCCCCTCCACCCCTCCTTCCTCCCTCATTCTTTTTCCCCCAAAGTCCTCACCTGCACTGGCTTCTTTTTTCCACCCTCATTGTTTTCTGCCTCTTCATGCTCCCTACTTCCCTGGGGCAGGTTGGTATAGTTGGCCAGGCCACTGAGCAAGGAGGACACCATGGGGCTGGTGTCCATCTCCTCCTGTGGAGGGAGGGTGGCAGTGGTAAGACACAAGGGCCTAGGGGAGGGACAGGCGAGCTCCTTCGTAGGAGGCCAGGAGAGATGGGGGCAAGGATGGCAAACCACTGGGGCTGGGATGCCATGGGGAAGGAGGAGGAATAGGCATGGAAAACAGGGAAAGAGGATGGCGGGGTAAGGAGAGGGAGTAGCAGGGGTGACGGGAAGGAGAAGGTGGACCTGAGGAGGATGTGGAAAGAAGGACACCTCCTGAGGGAGGGAGGGATGGCAGATGAATGGGGAAATGAACTGGAGAGGGGGGCGCACCCCAGCAACCCACCTCAAACAGGGCCATGTTCTTGCCATCGTACTCCCTTCCCTTCTCTGTGTCAGTGCTGTTGATGAAGGGGCTGCTCTCCTTGGGGTTGCCATCACCTGAGAAGGCAGAGGAGTTAGGGGTCTAGCACCAGCTGGTTGTCATCCCTTTGCTTGCGCATCCAGCTGTGTGGCCACTGGAACTCTCTGAACCTCCGTTTCCACATCAGAAAAAGCTGGAGCTAACAGTAGCCCACTGCAGTGTTTTCGTTGGCAGCACGTATAAAGAGCCCAGTGCACTCCCTGGCACATACTACGTTTTTAATGAACATGTGAGTGCTTCCTTGCTCTTGGGGGTCCTTCTTCATTCACCAGGGCACCCAAGACTCGCCGGGTTCCCCTCCTTGACCAGACCTGGGACCATGCTGGTGTTCTGTGGTGGAAGCATGCTCTTTCCCAGAGGCAGCGATAGAGAATACTACAGCCAGAGGCCCAAAGGATACTCCATCTCTTGGAGAAGTGACCCATTTGGCATCTTCTATGCTCCTCATGCATCTTCCATCAACACATATTCACTGGATCTCTCCCATGTGCCAGTACAAGCATGGGGAGGGAGCGGAGAGTAAACACAGACCAAGACACTGTCCCTGCCCTCAGGGAACCCACAGGCAGGAGAGATAAACTAGTATCCAGGAATTTCCAATCCAGAGTGGTAAATTCTGTGATAGAAGATGAACAAGGGACTGTGGGAATATAGGAGAGGCATTCAGCCCAGCCTGGGAGGTCACGGAAGCCTTCCCAGAGGAAGTGACGAGTAGGCTGAAAACTGAAGGATGAGTAAGAGCTAGACTGGGAGGGGAGGCGGGAGGATGTTCCAGGCAGAGAGAACAGCATGTTCGCTGTCCCAGAGGGGAGAGTGAACAGAGTGGGTCAGAAATGCTGAAAGAAGTTTGATCTGGCTTGAGTCTGAGGAAGGGGCATGGAGAGAGGGGCTGAAAGGTGGAGACTGACTTAGGAAAAGATGAGCCTCGGAAGGTGTGGGCTGGGTCCTTAAATGATTAGCAGACCATATTCAAGGTTTTGGCCTTCATCCAGAGGACAATGGGAAGTCATCGAAGAGTTTGAGGCAAAGAAGTGCCGTGAATGGTGTCCTGTTTTAGAGCAATCACTCTGGCCTTTAGATGAAGAATACAGATGCTATTTTGAGAATTTAAGCAATCCAGGCAGGGGCTGATGATGACCCAGGCCAGAGCAATGCAGGGCAATGGGCAGACTCAAGAATTACTGGCACATATTTCTATGCCAGATGTTTGGGGACGTGGGAAGGGGGAATCTAGGGTAATGCCTGGGGTTTCTAGCATAGGTTAATGGGTGAGTGATGGTGCTATCTAATAAATGGGGGAAGAGAAGAGATTGGGGTGGAAAGATGCTGAATTTGATCGACGGTAAGGTAGAATAGGACACTCAAGCAAGTATGTCCAGAAGCCACTTGGATATACAGAGTGGGGCCCAGGAAAGAGGCTGGGCAGAGAAAAGATGAGGGTAACCCATGAGAATAGGTGGAGGAAGTGTGTGAAACCGTGCATCTGGATGAGATCACCCAAGGAGAAAGGCTCTTGGGCATCTAGGAGAGGTCCTTTCAAAGAGATATAGGGGAGGGCGCCTGGGTGGCTCAGTTGGTTAAGCGACTGCCTTCGGCTCAGGTCATGATCCTGGAGTCCCGGGATCGAGTCCCGCATCGGGCTCCCTGCTCAGCAGGGAGTCTGCTTCTCCCTCTGACCCTCCCCCCCCTCATGTGCTCTCTCTCTCAAATAAATAAATAAAATCTTTAAAAAAAAAGAGAGAGAGATATAGGGGACCCCCACAGGCACTTTACCTTGGCTTCAGCCAGCACCCTTTCTCAGTTCCAAGGCTGAATCCCAGTAGTAGACATCTCTCTGGACCCTGGGGAGACTCCCCAATTAACAAATCCCAAATGAAGTTGAGGCCCTATGTATTCTGAATTTCCTGTCCCCTCATCTCCTGTCATGTCTCTCTCCACCTCCATCTTCCCAAATCCTCCTCCATCCTTCTCCTCCTTACCTCCTGGAAACCTTCCTTAGTCACCCAGCCTGGGTCCATCCCTAGAGCACAACCCATTACAAATCCAATCTCATCCCTGACTCAAAGTCGTGGAAGGGGGAAGGGATGCCTCACTGGCTCAAGGGACACCCACCACCTTCTCCTGCTACGACCTCCACCTCATCCATCAAGCCAGCAACTCCTGATCCCCAAACTGGGGGGGGGGGGCACCATTACCTCTTCTTTCTCACATATGAGTTCCTGGAAATGACAGACCTGTTCCCCCAGTGAGAACCTAGCACATAATAGATGCTCAGGAAAAAAAAAAAAAAAGTCTTTGGAGGTAAATTCCCCCAGGCTCCCTCCTGACCCCCAGGGTCTCCGAAGAGCTGTCTGGGGTCAGAGAACAGGAGAAATAAAAAAGAAGTGGGTCCCTCCTCCTTTTAAAATGCTGACAAGATGCTTCATATTCTCACCACACTATGGTGGGAACAAGAGGGTTGGAGGGGGATGAGAACAAATTTCTTGATGGTTAAGGAAAGGGGCTGGGGTCAAGATTTAGGCTCCAGTTCCAGCTTCATTGGCTGTGTCGACATGTTGGGCAAGTCGCTTAAACTCTCTAAGCCTCAGTTTCCTTCTTTGCAAAGGGATAATAATTGTGCTTAGCTCACAGGGCTGTCCTGAGGATTAAGGGAAATAATGCCTGTTGGGTGTGCCTGGCACATAAACGGAACTATTGCTATTACAAGTACGATTATTATTCATGTACATGGTGCCCCACCCAGCCCGGGCTCCCCATCCCATAGCCCTCCCCAAGCTCCCAGATTTAGGGGCCCTGGGCCCTGTGGATCTGGGTCTCTCTCCCGGCGGCGTCCGCTGGGGGCCCGAACAACCGGACACGAGAGCCCCTCCCCTCTGCCTTTCACGCCCCCTTCCAAGCCCCTCCTCCTTCCTGGGGTCCCGGGGCGCGTGCGGCCTGGCAAGGGGGGCGTCCTGGCCCGAGATCCCGCTACTAGGCAGCCCTGCGCCGGTCTCCATGGCGACCGCGCGGGGCGAGAGCACAGCGCCTAGCCGAGGCGGCCACGCGCCCGCAGCCGCTTATGTAACGCGACGCGCAGCGCGGAGCCAGGCTCCGGGCCGGATCCCATCTAGGAGCTGAAGGCCGGGGAGAGGGCGGCTCAATAGGCTCGTCCTGGGTCCCGCCCTTCCACCCGCCATCTGGACGGGACGCTAGGCTCCCGGCCTCGTCTGCCACGGGCTGATTTCGTCCCCTCCTTGGAACGGCGGGCGCACTGGTTGCGGGAAGAAGGGCGAGCTTCAGGAGTTCTCAGAGAAGCAGGGGGAACTCGCCCTGAATCCTCAGAGCCAGGACGCAGGCTGATGGGTAGCGGCGAGTGGCGCGCGCGCGCGCGAGGCAGGGCCAGACTGAGGCTGAGCCCTCTCCGCCTGGCCCCCGCCCCCGCCCCCGCCCCCTGGGAGCTCTCAGCCCGAATCGGCTTTCAATTAAGCTGCGGCGGCCAGAGCTCCCGCGGAGGAAACAGGCGAGCGGCGCGGGCTAAGGAGCCTCCCCCGGGGGCCTGGGGCCAGGCCTAGGGGAATCCCCAAGCCAGATTGGGGGAGTGGGGGAGGGCGTCAGACCCCAAGGGGATAGGGGTCTTCTTTAGTCCAGAGGGTTCTTCTTTAGTCCAGAGGAGCCCTCTTACTCTTCGGGCTATTACCACCTCCCTGAGGTCAGTACCCAGGTCCTCACCTACATCCCCAAGAACATAAGATCAGAGATGGCAGAGGCTCTTGGTCTGATAGTCCCTCTTCCCTCAAGCCCAGCAGGTCCTTAGGGCCCCTTATGACCATCTTGGGGCATCGCTAGGAGTCAGTCTCCCTCTGGGACCCCAAACATCTAACCCAAGTCCGGGCCACTCTAGTTCCAGGTTCCGGACCCTACACAGAGAGAGAAGGTCTCCAGATGGGCCTTCTACACTCAGAGTCTAGAAACTAACTAATGGGGAGTGGGTAGAACCGAAGGGAGGTCCTAGTTCGATCCTGTTCCACACACAGATGCCTCTTTTCTAGGCCTCCTGAGACCCCATGGAAACCCCAAGGCCCAGAAAGGCACAAACCTCAGGGTAGAGAAAGCAGGGGCTAGGGGATCGGACCATACCCTGTGTCTGGGGGGAGCAGAGATTATCTCTCAGCCTGAGCCCTTGTCCTCAGAGTGGAGGCATCTGAAGGGGATCCCAGATGGCAATGACCCCCCCCCCACACACACACACACAACTCATTCTCTGGGCACCGCGTCGCGATGCCTGAATCTGCCGCAGACTCGACTTTGCCAAACCCTCTTCCCCCGTAGCCTAAGCCTGCTGGGGAGGGGGCGGCTGCTGGATGAGGCAACCCCAGGGTTACTGGGGAGATGGATGAGCTAGCTGGCCAGCCAGTGGTTCAGACCCCTGTATACCACTCAACCTCAGGGAGAAAAAGGGGGTCTTAGACAAAGAATTGGGGACCCTGGTGTCCACAGCCTTCCCAAGCGGCCACTTGGCTCTGACTTGGATCCAGGATCTGGAAGACTTCAAGTCTAGGCTCCCAGTCCCTGGAAGCCCCGCTCTTTCAGTCCTTGGGGCTCTTTAGCCATCCCCCGCGGAGGTCTGCAAGAGTCTCAACTCAGAGGGTCAAGCAATGCCCAAGGGAGCGTTTGAAGGCGCGGAGCGCAGACAGCCGGAGCGGGAGGCGCGCTAGTGCGCAAGGGACGCAGCGCCGCTGGAGGGTGGGGGGTGGGGGCGGCTGACAGCCGTGATGGATGGCTGAGACCGCTGGGGGGCGGCGGGGGGCCTGGGAGCCCGAGGGGGTGGCTGGACCCGAAGACCTCGGAGCAGGGAAGCCGTGGAGGAGGGCGGCGGAAAGCAAGAGCAGCGAAAGGACTTGCTTCAAGCCCCTGGGCTCCTAGCGAGTCTCCGCACCCACCGCAGCGCGTCCGCAGTGTCCGCGCCGCGGCGCCGGGGATTCAGCGGCTGGGACCCCATTCCTGAGGCCTCACTGGGGAAGCTAGCAGAGCTGACTAGAAAGGCTCCCCCTTGCCCCGCCCTGGCAACCTCACTGTCATCCCAGGGTACCGAGAGGAAGGGGAAAGAGGGAAGAAAGGAGGCTGATCTTGCTTCCCGTCCTGAATAGGAACCCATGGGTACGCGAGAGGGAGAGGGAGATTCCGCAAAGTAGAGCTGAAAATCTCCGGAGGAGGTACGCTTCAGTCTGAGGTCGGACCTCGGGCAGCTTTGGGGGAGGGGGCCCGGATTGCACCAAGTGTCCCCTTAAGGAGACACCGCAGCCCGGACGGGGGCTGTCATAGGGCTCCAACCCCCCATGGACACCTTCCCCCCACCTTTCAGCTGGAAGTCTCAGAGCGAGGGACTGCAGCAGACTGCACCCCCCCACCCCCTCCCCGCGCCGCCGGTCAACGCTCTGCGCCAGGACGCCGGGGTCCCTTCTTGGGGAAAGGAACCCTCCTCCCGCCCGTCGAGGTCCACGTCAGCCCATTCTAGCTCTTCCATCCCCTTCCCACCCCCTCCCCCGCTTAGCTAACCCATGTCTGTCCCGGGCTGTGGGCAACGGCAAGCCCTCGGCCCCCAGCCCTGCCCGGGGCGCGGCGCATTCCAGCACCTCGGACAGCGCCTGGCGCATTCCAATGGAGCAGGGCTCCAGGCAGCCCTGGGCGCCCACCGCCCCGGTCAGTCCCAGCCGCTTCTCTGAAGGAGGCGGCCCCCGCTCTGCCTCTAACCCTAGAGCTGCCTCCTCTCCTCGCCGCCCCCTCCCTCGCCGCCCCCGGGCCGCTGCTTACCGGGGTTGGCTCCCCCATCGCCGTCCTCGCAGTCCGTCAGGTTGTTTAGCATGGTGGCGGCGCGGCGCCGGGCCCGGGGATGGCTGCTCCGCCTCGCCCGCGCCCCTCTGCCCGCCTTCGCCGCTCTCTCGCTCGCTCTAGCTCTCTCTCGCTCTCCGCTCCACGGAGGAAGAAGCTGCAGTGCCCGCCCGCCCGGCGCACACACACTCGCACACGGACACACGCTCACACCCGCGCGCGCCCCCTCTCAGCGGCGGCGCTGCTCACCTCATCCCGTATGCAGGAGGCGTGAGCCACTGGCGGGGTTTTGGGGGGGAGCGCGAGAGGGAGGAAGAAGAGGAGACGAGGGGCTGGCAGAGCGCGGCTGGAGGCCCCCTCGCACGAAAACCGGGGGCTTGCACGGGTGGGATGGAGGGGGTGCTGCGGGGAATGGGGGCCTCGCCTCCCACGAGCAGACGCAGCTCCGCCCGCCCCCCACTCTCCGGCACAGGCGGGGCCGGCACGTGGGCAGGTGCCATCCCGCGCCCTAAAAATAACGGCAGGGAACTAGGTCGCGGCCGCGGGGAGGCGGCCCCGCAGCGGCTGGCTGGCTGGGGGTCTGGGGTGACCCCTAGGGGGAAGGCGAGGAGTACTGAGGCGGCGGGGGTGGGGCGCCATGGAATATGGGTCCCTGGGGAGCCTGTCTGCAAAGCTGGGGAGGCCAGCCCTGAAGAGGAGCGGAGAACCAGATCCTTTCCCAAATCGCTGTTCAAGAGGTTGGAACCGGGGGTGTGTTGAGGCCAGAGCCCTTAACTGAAGCACTGTGCTGCCCCCAGGGGGTTCAGGGTCACTGTGCTGAACTGTCTGGCTCATCCTGTCTTAAAATGGGAAGAGTGGGACCTGAGGAGTTGCAGTAAACCCTCTCATTGTGCTTAGACTGAGTCCTAGCATCTCACCCCCAAGACAAATCCCAGGAGTCTACAGACAGGGATCCTCTGTAGAATGACCCTGGGAAGGAGATGTGGTGAGGAGGAGAGAAGGCGGCAATGAGATTCCAGGGATGGCTGACTCCTCACTGGGGATGGTGCAGCCTGGAGGGAGGGCAGGCTGGTAGGAGGCTGGCCGGTAACAGTGGGGGAGGGAAGAATGAGGCCGCCAGTTGGTTTGGGACCAGATTTTCTCCTGGGGTGGGAGTGTCTAATCCCCTAATCCAGGATTGCTTTCTGAGGATTCCAGAGCCAGCATGCTCTCTGTGTCCCTCCCCCTCCCCTGACACCAGTCCTCCAGAAGCTTGATTGTCCTAGGACCTCTCTGGGACAACCCCTAGAATCCAGACTTGAGCCTGCCGTGGAGACATCTCAGGAAGCAGCATCAGAGGTTTGGACACTTTGTGTCTCTGGAAGATCTAAACATCCAAGGGTGAGAGAAGGGGAAATCATTTTCAGAACACCCTGGTCCCCAGCACTGGCCCTCTAAGTTTCAGGAGAGTTCTGGGGCTGAAGGGGATCACATCAATCATCTTATCTAATGGACAACTTTCATCTTATAGATGAAAAAGCTAAAGTCCAAAGAGGAAAAATGACAGCCTATGGACACACAATGCCAGTGAATGGCAGGATTTGGTCTAGAATCCAGTTTGCTTTATTCTAGTTTAGGACTCTTCCTCAACATAAATTCTTTTAAAAATTTGTCCTGCCTCCAACAGAAGGGACAAGGATAGAGTCAAACCAAACTGCTCAGCTATCTCTGATTCTTGGCTACTAAAAAGGGAACAGGGAAGGGTCTGAGATGAGCTCTTTCCCTTTTCTTGTGGTCAGGCTTCAGAAATGCAGGACTGAGGTGGCCCCTCAGCTTGCAACTGGAGGTAGGCCCAGAAGATCTTCAAGGGTTCTAAAAAGCCGCCCACACTAGAGACCCCATTCTAGGACATGACTTTTCAGAGCCATTGACTGGACCCGCAGCTCAGAGTCCTTGCTCACAATTATCAGTGGCTTCAGATGAGGTCAATCATAGTCTTTGGCAGCTGACAGAAAGGGGCTCTGGAGGGATCCACCAATAAGGTATCACTGCCACTGGGTTTCATGGACGCTAGAAGGACTTGTTAGGATGGAGAGCTAGCTATTCAGACAAGGTGTAAGAATTGGTCTTCTTAGCTTTCCCAGGGAGAAAAATTAAAAAAAGAAAGAAAGAAAGAAAGAAAGAAAGAAAGAAAGAAAGAAAGAAAGAAAGAAAGAAAGAAAGGAAGGAAGGAAGGAAGGAAGGAAGGAAGGAAGGAAGGAAGGAAG